>NW_026858597.1:0-192119 GCF_026571515.1 Ruditapes philippinarum
AACAAAAACGCCCGTTTCTTAGAAAAGGGGCGACAACCAAGACTAGCGGCGATGTCTAGATGCCGTATTTCGGACATAGGTATTAAAGACGTTAATACTTGGTTGCTGCTCGCCATTATGCGATAATGGCCCTCGAGTCCATAATGTCCTTCGGGCCTGCGGCCCTCAGGCCATTATGCACATCTTCGGGCCATTATCGCATAATGGCGAGCAGCAACCAAGTATTAACCTCTAAATAACGACTGACACCTTGTCGACCATTTTCATAGAGATTTCCCATCTTACAAATTCATGAAAACGTGGGTTATTTGTGTTTGCTCTGAACATATAAGTTAGAGCTATTAACGACAGAAAGTCATTGTGAACTGAACTCGGTAGTAGTGATCCATTTAATTTAATGTATTCCATGCATTGCATTATTTTGTTTCTGTTCTGCAACTTGAATATACAACTTTCGAAAAACATAACATTTTGGCGTGAACAATCGCGTTACACGTACCTGCTCCGAAACATTTGTTCGCGGTAGAACTGAAAATATTCGATTTTGTCGAATTTGCATGGACACACGTTTTTAAATGTACATAACCGTGTGAAAAATCATGATTGACCTCGAATAAGTGGCATCCTGTATTATGCCATGCATACATGTGTATGATTCAATTATATATAATGGTCAGGCCTCATCCAAATTTCGAACATTGTTTGTTTGTTTGTTTCATTTTACGCCTTTTCCAAAAAGTATTTCAGTCATATAGACGGGTAGTTTCCTAACCATCGTTCCAGGAGAGGTACACCAGTACTAGACTACCTTCCTCCTGCAAAGCTACCAAAGTATCTACGGGGATCGAATCCACGCCAGAGAAGTAACTTGATTAGAAGTCATGGACTCTAACCCCTCGACCACTGAGGCGGTCAATTTCGAACATAAATGATGGAATCTACACGGCAGAAATATCGGTGACACCTTCGCGATTACATTTATTACGCTATAGTCGTTGAAAGGATATCACACTTTATTAGTTGTCCATAAAAGGTATATATATCTCGGACTTAACACTTTATCATGTCTATTTTAATTTCTATAGCTTTTATATATAAAAAATCATAGACTACGCTCCTCCTAATACGTCAAATTAATATTGCCTTGCGCTCAACATCGAACCTTTTGCTCCATCTCTTGCCCTTTCGCTCCACTACTTTCGAAAAATATCGATTTAAAAATTTAAGAAATCCTTCAGGAGTAATTTATTTTGCACGAAGGACAAGTTCTTATTATGGGTTGATAATTTACTAATAAACTTTTTCAAGAAATCTGAAGGGTATGGCATTTCTATGGCTGGGAAGTTCAATATTCTACAAATCATTGTTCGCTTCGTCAGGGAGAAAAGTTCTCCTGGGCTTAATAAAATTTTGTTTTTGTAACAGCTTAGATCATTGGAAACCTAAATCAATCCTACACGGAACTACATTTTCCGTTTTTCGAAAAAATAAAACTAAATGAATAACAAGACAAAAACATAAACAATACTTACAATTAGGCGTTTAAATCGGCCTTCCGCTCTATCTAGGAAATGCCGTTCGCTCGTTTTACCGTACACCACAATTTTGAAGTGGAGCGACAGTTTGCCGGGCGTGATTATACTGCAGTGATTTTTCTCTCTTAATTGGGAAGATGCCTTAGCCTCTTCATTTTGGGAAAAGTTAACGATTAAAATGCTGATTTGGGAAGTTTTATTATTATCTTTATTTCCTCCATCACTGAAGAGCATTTACATTATACATATTACAGATAGTACAAAAGATCATATATACAGTAGATATAAATACAAGATTGTTTTAGAATTATATAAATTAGTAAAGAAAAGGCATAATTATAATATGTTTTATGTTTTGACTGAATTTAGAAGAAAGCAGCCCGATAAATCACCAGTGAAAATAGGGAAAGTTTGTTTCACAGCAGTTTTACAGTGAAAATACGAAAAATGAACAAAATATGCATCTTTTATTTCATCAATATTTCATTAATATGTAGATAGATCTATTTATTATATTTCACAATCAAAATAATATTTTCTGTATTTAATTTTATGTAATGATCGGGGGATATATAACTCAATTTTAATCTCAATAAAATACCTGCCTTCCTTTGAATTATTTCTATTTATATTATCATGATCTTTGATGATCATCATCCTCTAATTAATCATTTACATCATCACCATTTCTATCTTTATCAGTTCTTTTAATATCATTTTAATGATCATCATTTACATCATCATCATTTCTATCTTTATCAGTTCTTTGAATATCGTTTTAATGATCATCATGTACATCATCACCATTTCTATCTTTATCAGTTCTTTTAATATCGTTTTAATGATCATCATTTACATCATTTCCATTTCTATCTTTATCAGTTCTTTTGATATCGTTTTAATGATCATCATTTACATCATTTCCATTTCTATCTTTATCAGTTTTTTAATATCGTTTTAATGATCATCATTTACATCATTTCCATTTCTATCTTTATCAGTTCTTTTAATATCGTTTTAATGATCATCATTTACATCATTTCCATTTCTATCTTTATCAGTTCTTTTAATATCGTTTTAATGATCATCATTTACATCATTTCCATTTCTATCATTTCTATCGTTTTTTTACCATCATGTGTCTTACTTTCATCATTAACATTATCATCCACATTATCATCATTAACATTATCATCATCATTATCTAATATCATCATTAACTTTACCATCAATTAACATTAATTATTATTATCATCATCATCATAAACATTATCACTAGATCTATTAAACATTATACTGCAGTGATTTTTCTCTCTTAATTGGAAAGATGCCTTAGCCTCATCATTTTGGGAAAAGTTAACGATTAAAATGCTGATTTGGGAAGTAAAAAAGCTGGTTTAAGTTCAGATTTTTGGGAAAACTGCATGATTTTTAAAAAAAAATTCAATTGGGAAGAGGCCTTTTTTCGGAGTCTGTTACATAAGTAGAAAAATCACTGAATTACTGTATATCATTAATTAACATTATCATCATTATTAATATCAAAATTTTCTAATCATCATTTCCATCATCATGATGAACTTTTCTATTTAAATTAGATCTATAATATTTTATTATCACCATATTTGTAATCACCACCCTTAATAATCACCAACTTTATTACTATTTGCATTCTCTTATTTCCATACCCACCATGTGTTTTATCATCATTTTATCATCGGCCCTTCAATCATTAATACCATCATCGTCAGTTCTATCATCATCAATTCTTTTGAAATCATCATTTCCCATCTTCTATCAAAATGACCTAGAAGTTCATAAAAGTCCATATCGCGCTCAAAATTCACGCCAAAAGAGCTATGGAGCTTGGACAGACTCAGTGACCTCAAATTATTATCCCAAGACATGTATTAAGTTTCAATGTAGTCACAGTAGATATCAATTCTAATTCCTTACAAATATGGGTTGATCGTAAGCTCCTATGACATACATAAGCTTGCTTTACTTCAGACAAGTTGTTGTTGTTGTTGTTTGGAGTCAGCACCTTGTTTATTTTAATAATAATCTTCAACGTTGCTTCTTTTGGTTTAGTGACATCACAAATATTATATGTTCCACTACTTCAAATAAATCTAACTATACCTTGTATTTCCTTGAGTAAACGATTCTCTGAAATATTCAGTTAGAAAATCTACATTTGCACTGTAGTGTAGGTCATTAAATCATTTATAAACATAAAAAATAAATAATATACGAATTAGATCTACACAGAGAATGGTATTTGAAATTCTATAAATTTTTATGTAAATAATCTTTAAAAAATGCATTTATTTGTTTAAAAAATACATACCGGTTTTGACTTGTCTCGATAAATCAAGTTCCAGATTTAAACTGACAAGTTTCTCGAAATTCACAATAACAAACAAAACATTGATGACGTCAACGTAAACATCTGACGTCACATTAAGGAGCGGTACATATTGGCGCCAATACACAAATAAGGAGAAAAAACGGAGATCTATGTGTCATCAATTTGCAGGCTGATTATGTCCATACTTATAGACTGTTTTTATTTTATAAATAACTCAATGTTACTGTCAAACATCTTAAAAGAATTGTGCCCACGAATCTTTTAATATATCTATATACACATAGAGCAATAGCACCTTAATTCGACATACCCATTAATTCGACACCTTATTTTACAAACATCATGAAATCTCAAAATTAAGCGTTATAACTGATATTTTGATCGACATTTACGTTCATCATTCATTTGATGACGTCATGAAAAAAAATCAGACCACATAGGCACCGATTTCGCTGATATTGGTTAGTACTTAAGTGTGGCTCGAAAATTTGAACATTAAAAAGTCGCTTCTAAGGGAAACGTGTAAGAGGTCGACCTACGTAACAGTAAAAATACTACTAAATTTTTGTCAAATTATGCTATTGTTAACCTTTTTAAACACACTTATTGAAGTTGTTCTTCAAACTGGACCTTCAACAGCCTGTATATAGTTAGATTACCCGCCAAGGCGTGAGTGTCGAACTTAGGAACCAAATTTAAAAGGAAGTTCGTTATTTCGACACATGTGACTGAATCAAACTAACTTAAATCAAACTGACCAACTTTTATTATGATATTCCATATACGTATATTGTATTAGGCTGTGGACTAATAAACTTGTATTAATTAGAGTATATAAATGTTACTCCGTTAACGATGTTTATTATTGAGGTAGATTAGATGCCGCTAATAAATTATCATATAGAAAAATAAATTTCATGAGTAACATATTATGGTAATGTTTCGTGATGTTGCTTATTCTGAAAAGCAGGTATACAATGTATTTGTTTTCAATGAACTTCAGAAATAGGTATATAAGTGTTTTACAGTTAAAATTTACATGTTGATGCCTACTTGTGTATGCATGTCAAGTGAAGCTAATGAAAAGAAATATTGCAGATGTTGAATCCAAGTTGATCAACACTCTTTCTATGGTTCAAAGTAATGTAATATCAAAGAAGATAAAAACAGCAATGATATTTGACATCCTGACTGATAAGCTTAAGCTTGGTGGAAACGCACCAACAGTTACTGGTTTGAATCTAAACAGTGCGTGCTGACTGCAACACTACATGTTACCCGCAAATTTGTTATAAAGTAAAGATAAACAAGTTTTAGATCATGGAAGAAAAACACTTTAAGGAGACTATTTACTTGGAAAAAAACATTTGCCGGTATCAGCTATTTTAAAACCGGTAGGCTGGCTTCACGCTACATCGGCTCCCTTAGTAAAGTGGCAAACTTGTTTTGACTTTGGGCTATTAGAGATAATTAGAATCAGAATTAATTATAATCAATTAAACAAGTATGATCTCAACTGATAATGTATTCAGAGAAGATTTAAACTAAAAACTAATCTAAAAAAGAAATGTTACCGCTATACAGCCTGTCCGCGGTACATAGTGTGCACTGCTGACGCAATGTAATTGATAATCCCCGCTTCTAAGATTAATAATTAAACTTTTTCTCTATAATCAAATTATGTGTGTAAGACATACAAAAATGTTTCTATACACAAGTCATGCACATTTTTACTGATTCAAGAGACGAACTGATCGTGTTTTTTAATGCAATATTCTTTCATAATCATGTTTGGGTCGTAAAGTGTTATTAATAGTGTTGGAATTCATTTTACTTTTATATTATTTGAACTTTTAGTGTATTTCTGAAACCTTAATTAGGGTGTCGAATTTAGGATCACCATGTCGAAATACCGGACCCTCAACGGACAAAGCTTATATTATTACCCCTCACTTTTTTCGTAATGCTAATTTCCCATAGCCCTCTGGGAGTTATTTTTACTGTTAATGCAAGTGTACCACGTGACTGAGAATTTTGTACTGTTACATAGGTAACAGTATTTTTTAACGGGTCACGTGGTCTATTTCCTAAATAAAATGAAATAAAATGGCCGCCATTTTTTCTCGATTCATTCTTATTTTCAACGTTAAACCCAGATAGGACATCAATTTCTCCTCGGGAGTCACTATGACACTCATAAAATTTAGTTGTGTGCACCCTGGTGTGCTTTTCGCGTATAAAATACCTTTTGGTTGAATAGTCAAAAAGTGAACATCCGTTTTCAACGGAAGCAATTGCAATGTAAATAATTATGGCTGTGACTAAAAAAAGGATTGGAGCACCACACTAAATACCGTATTCCGGTATATACCGGACAAGGCGCTTGAATGATAAAATGCTAAAATCTTGTCTTTTTACCCAACGGAATGAACTTTAACAGGTCTAATTCATCTTTTCACACCGAATCAAGTACTATAATCAAGGAAAAATGTAAAATTCGGCGAAAAAAACGATATTTGTGTATTTTGTGATCATGATTTCTGCAAGCGTCTAGAGGTACTGCTCCAATCCTGTATTGAGCTAAATCCAATAATTATGTGTCAAACTGGAACATGCAGACGATTTAAACATGTAACAAAGGATTATTTAACAAATTTAATCAGTGAAACGTTACAGATATGGTGGACTTAGGATATCATCGTTATTTTGTCAAAAACCGTGCTAAGAATATTCTGGAAACAGAAGGATCATATTTCACAGATCATAACCGTGTAAATGGGTTAGTGTTTTGTTTCCTAAATGAAACCTAGCTTATTGTATGTTTATGGTTTGTAGGTATCATCATTTGCTTAAAAAATAAAAGAAAAAGAAAACTTCTCAAGTAGGCATACAGTAAAGTACACTAAAACTGAAAAGGTAAGGACAGTTTAGTTATTGTTACTCTTGGTTTAATTTTGTTACAGTTAGATTTAGTTGACAATTTCACATCATCTCAGTATTTTTGTTCGGGGTAATAAAATAAATAACACATGGGTTTGTGAGTAACAGTAAAAATATCATCCCTCGTAAAAATACTGTTACCCTCGGCGTAAAAATACTGTTACCCTCGGCTAAGCCTCGGGTAACAGTATTTTTCTCGGGATGATATTTTTACTGTTACCCACAAACCCATGTGTTATTTATATACTATTATTACATGGAAAACCGTAGATGCTACCTAAGAAGTAGTGTTTGAAAAGGGCGCGAAAATGTCGCATACTGTAAAGTGCGATGTCGAAATTAGGTTATACATAAAAATGTTAAATTGTAACGAAAATTTATCATAAGGTGTCGAAATATGGGTACTTTACTTTATGTCTGTAATGTACGCGACTGTAATGTTCAATACAATAAAAATGTAACATGGCTTTAGTATACTTAATTTTCAATTAACAAAGACTTAAACTAGTCATTTTTGTGTTATACTTAATCATAGATACAGCATAAATGTATACATCCTTTGTATTTTTACAGTTATAATCAAATTTTCTTAATTTTGTATAAGTAAGGCTTTAGAATCTAGTAACTGAATATCAGATTCTAGTAACTACAAAAACAAAGATGTAATACGTTTAATATTTATTTTCTTCTAAAGCCACAATCTGTATGCAAGGTTTTCTTACTGAAATTGTTTAGATATAGATTATAAGTGATATGCCTTTCATAATAGGTATTGTAATGTTCACTACATTACGTATCGGACATTACTGAATTATTCTGATGGCAATCTATACATTTGTTAATGTTTTCAGCGATTTTGCTTTTGTTTTGAGAAAATATTCCATAATTATATATTGTTTAAATAAAGTAAATAGGTGTTTGTAATTTAAATGCGTAAATATATATGAGGCAATATTGTTGATTATCATCTAAATCAGTTTCAAACCCCAATAACGTTTCACCGCGTTAGTAAAAAAAACTACTATTATAAACATACATATAATAACTGAAAATATTATCAGATACTATTAACATAGTTGCTGACATGTTTAAAATATATCATCTACAATATTATACACCTGATAGCGTCTACAAAATATAACAACGATGTATCAAACATTACAATATTAGTATCGAACATTACACGCAGATCTTGAAAATTTTCTTCATCTCTACAAACATGTATGGTGAAATCTGTATAAGAAATAAGTAGCAATTGCACTTACAAGTGTAGAAGAGGAAAATACAATGTTGGGTCTTTGTAATTGAAACATTTTAAACTACGTAGGAAGCACATAATAATTTACAATTAAAATACATTTTATCTCAATATTGCTTAGTAAGATGCCCTGTTTGAAATGTTCTGTTCAAATCTTAAAATTTGATGTAGCCTTAATAATATCAAAGGCATGAATTGTAATATATGTGTTGTTATTCTGTACGCTGCATATATGCCCACGATCTCAGTAAATATGTTTATGGCATTGATATTAATATAACGACAGGTATATAACTTCTTTTGTATGCCGGATACATAGTTATACTCGTAATTTAATTAGTTTGTACAATATTATTTACCCATGCTATTAACTCAAGCTCATATGAACACACTTAAAAATATTAAGTTTAAACTTAAAAAATGATTGTATAATAAAATGATAATAATAATAACTATGACTATTACCCACAACAAATATTTTTACTGGATTACGTAATGTCCGAGACAATTGATGTTCTGTCAAAAAGACTCTACCAAAAAATTTTAGTCATGTATTTTGTTTGCAAAGTTTTCTTTCGTCACGTTATCATTATTGAAGTAAGGTTTAAACAAAACATAAGAACAAATAAATGGAATAATACAATTGAAATCAATCATCAAAAATTCCGCATTTTAAATAAACGTACTTTTGTAGAATTGCGTTTTATTGCGATAACTTTGCAAGCTCAAGAAAAAAATATTTCAAGCGTTTCATGGTGAAATGTTTTGTTATTTTATAAATGCAATGAATACATGGCAAAAATAAAGTTCTCTGAAGTGGATATGTTTAATATTTCTTATGAAATTCGGAATGTTTTAATTAATAAACTGGTAGTAGCGTACATTACAATAGGATAAATTTTACAACTAGGGTTGCTTCTTTCAGAGAGTAGAACTCGCAAAGAATTTGGTTGATGTTCAAAAAATTTCACAATTGTCTCCTTTAAGGGTTCTACTTTTCGAAATCTTCGAAATTAGGCCCTATTAAGAAGATCGATTTTTTCGACTTTTGATCTGTCAATTTCACAATTCTTATGAGAATCAGTGTTTGCAGATGAAAAATTCCATATGCATGTACAAGATTTCCTTACCATACATGTATACCAGACAGTGAAAAAAAGGGAGTGCAGATCGTTGAACAAACATTGCACATCCAAAATAGATAGAATTTTCAGTACAACATTTTATTGTGCTTTGCTTACTTACATATGCCGAAAATTGAAACATTAAAAGCGTGTTTGTACATAATATACCCGACAATGAAAGAATGCAAACTTTTTTGACAACACGAATCTATTTTTGTTCTAACATTTGCTTACCCGAAAATTATGCGAAAGTAATAATGTTAAAGTGCAGCCCGTTTGTGTGTGTGTGCATTTTATAAGATACATGTACTTACAATATAAACTGAGAAAGTACATGCATACTTATATACTCGGAAATGATATATAATTGAAGAGTGCAAGCCGTTTTTGTACCTTTATCAAATTTGTGTATCTGTGCATGTGCACCATTTATCTCGGGACTTAATGATCACGGGGGAGGAAGTGTTACACGAGGGATGGAGTTCTAATGATAACTTGTCAAGGAGTTCTTGTGATAACTGTCACGGATTTCGACGGAAAACTGTTGTATATAGTGCAAAAACCCTCGTCAAAAATGGTAATTTTCATCTTCAAAAAGTGAGTTTTAGGTGCTAAATTAATTAATTGATTAAGGTTGCCTTACATATTGCATTATGTGCCAAAAACTAATTCATAGTCCATTTTTCATCGCTAGCTCTTGCTTACATTTTCCAAATTATTTGCCATTTCCCTAGTATTGGCCTGTTTAAATATTTAAAGTAGTCATCCTTGCCCTACATGATTACCTAATTATAATGCAAAATTGCAGCAAACATAAACATTATACCCGATTTTTCTTGTGATACCTCAAAATATGTCCTGGAGTTCTATGATAACTTATGTTACTGCCAATGTGTTTCTTGCTCTAAATCACAGCACGTTTTAATGTTTTTTATTATTCAGTAAGGTTGTAAATCATTATGAAATGTAGTACGCTAATTCCAAAGATATATACTTCATGAACATAAATGCCTTCTTGGCTTTTGAACTAGAATATGATGTCATTTCTTCCAAACATGTACAGGTATCATCAATATTTGAGAATCTCAATCCGAACATACAACATTTCTCTTCATTTTGTTTGGTATCAATAAACGTTCCAAGTTCAAAACAATTTTGCATGAAAATCCACAAAGACAAATAATATAACAAAAATCTGTTGGTTTTTTTTAAACAATTTTATTCATTATCTTAACATTTGTTATTTCAATGACCTTGAAAAAAAAACAAGCAAACACATTACCAATATGGAGGAAATACCTTCATATCTTATTGTTTCTTTTTCTTTTTTTCTTATTGAGTTTAAAAAACAAATTTTGCTTGAAAACTTAGTTACCATATCAACCCAGTGACCTGCTGAATTTATTAAATGAACTTGCCCAGATTTCATTTTTGGGACGGTCTATTTTCAATAATGGGGATATCAAGATGAAAATGTTGAGTCAACCAACAATATACAACAAGGTGAGACTACGCAAATGTGCAGGGTTGCCTGGCTATATACTGGCAAACTCCTCACAGTGATTACCTCCCCTTAGCAGATTGTATTGATAAGGGGAGATCACTGCATAGGGCATTGATATACCAGTGACAAAGGCTAATCACTTCCCGTTTCTTTTGGCAAGATTTAATATAACACTGAAATCAATATGTTGAACAAACAAAGTGTTATTTATATACAAAATCAATATAACTATGGGACATGCCAATAGCAAGTAAATGTGGACAATTAAAAACAACTTTTGCCGCATTTTTTCAAGTTTCATAGTAAATAGTTTTATCTTTTTAATCTTCAACAATATTCCTATTTGCAATGCAAGACATAAAACAAATCTCCTTTAAAATGTCATCATCTGTGCTTCTAAAAGCCTATTTACATTTTTATATCAAAAATCAAAATGTTAACTACATTGTGTAAGGAAATCCTAATATACAGTATTTTGATCTTTACCCTTGATTCTGTTCTTTGTACAGACAAAACTCAGACATGTTTAAGTGACATTATACCAATCCAAGAGTAAATGGCGAGTGTTCAGGAAAAATTCAAAACAACTTTAAATTTTGTCACAATTGCTTTTAATTTTACTATAAACCCCACCTGGATAGTCAATATAACCCTGTGACCCACTAAATATCTATAAATATCCTTTGAAAATTACCGGTACTGATAATGTTCAATTTGAAGAATGGGGCATATTTTTTAAAATATTTTAGACAGTTTTTATCCTCTATCCTTTTACCTTTGTTCTTATCAATAATTGTTTAATTATCATTATAATTGTCAACCTTTAAAAATATATAACTTATACATATCATTTCTACGAAATTTGTATTTTTTAATTCTTTAGAGAAGTCAAACCTGTATTTAATAATGTTTTAATAATGGATTTAGAATATATCAGATGATAAACACCTGAAGAAAGTTGCGCTGAACATGCAGTAATCTGTCTTAATTAATTAAGGTACCAAAATGTAAACAAAGTAGTATTTAGACTTCCATACAAAATACTAATTCACTATAATTATAACAATTGCCAGAGTAAAAGTAGGAATAGATATTTAATGAATATGGCTTATAAGTTGGTTTTTGGAAACTGTAACAAACAAGATAACAGAAATAAGATGCATTTGAGAAATAAAATTCATAGCATATTTAGGCATAAATATCTCAGATTGATCTTTTATCTCAGATTGTCAGGTTGTGAAAAAAATGAGCATAATGTCACTTTAACCAGTATATACATGTACTTCACCTGATTAAAACAAGAGTGAAAGTTTAATCATTAGAATAAAAAAAATCCTGTAAGTCCTGTAATTACAAACTTTTTTTTTTAATTACAAACTTCATGTTAGATAAAAAAAAGATTTTTCTGGAAGCCTGCAATACTGTTATTTAGGAATGATCATGAATGGGGTACTGGTATCATTTTCTTCCACGCCTTGCACGTGCAGCGTAACCACCTCGTCTAGCTGTTGGCCGTTTAACCGCAACGACAGGAGAAGCTGTATCTGATCCTTTATCCTTTGATTCTGAGTCTTCAAGAGTGCTCTCCCCTTCATCCTGGGAATTATCGGACGTGTCTTGAGATCCCTCATTTACTATAAGCATATAAATGTAAAAATCAATTAAACTATCAGCAAAATGAGCTCAATTATTGATTATGATTCCATAAACGTACTGTACATAGAAAAGAAAATAGTTTAACCATTTTTTCAAATCATCTTAAATTACTGTAGAAATAGTTTTACTCTCGTTGGATTAGTTTTTGTTAATATTTGAAAATCAAATTCTTCGCAAATTCTTACTAATAATAAACAAACATGTTTGCCTGAATTTAAGTAAAAACTTATTTCATTCAGTAACACATTCCATATTGAATATAATGACGATGTGAATTCATGAATATGTGATTAAATAAAAAATGCAATTTTTGGATGAGAAACACAAAATTTTGACAATGCAAATTGAAAGCATTCTACAGTAACTGGTGAGAATACAGATTTTCAAAGTTCAGTTTGTAGAATATCAAACACTGGTCTGTATGAAAAGTCACAATTAAATCTTACCCGAGTTTTCATTTACATCAGCAGTTTCATCTACCGACTGATCCTCCATATTTGCCGTCTCATCCCCAGTTTGATCCCCATTCTTCATTTCATTAGACTGACTGGTTCCACTTTCTTTATCACCAGATTGAGGCTGGGACACATCCTCTTTCTTTGCTTTCAAACGTTTTGCAGCTACAGCTTTCTGGTAGAGAGGAAGTTAATAAAGATTATAATCAAAGGGAGAAAACTCAATTGTAAGTACAGGATAGAAAGTAAAAAGAGGAACATCAATTTTAACCCTTAACCTGCTGAATCTCTTCAATGGACTTGTCCAACTTTCAATTTCGGAACTGTCCATTATCAATTATGGAGGTATCGGGGTGAATCATTAGGCAGCCAAAAGTTTAGAGCCTGGTCAGAGTGCATGGATGTACATGATGGCTAGACTTGACACAGATGGCAAAAGGCTTATATATGGTAAAATGATTCAAATGAAATATAAGAGGCAACCAATATTGACTTGAGTAGATTTGTTCTTCTAGCCTCTGATATAGCCATTTCTTCATATTTTTTCATTTCAGTTTGTAACAGGTTTCACTATATAAAAATTCCATTGGGTTTAGAAAAAATAGAAGTTTCTGCATTTTATTTACAGTATATGTACTAATTTGTTTTACCAAAGCAACAAGTGTTTTAACTTCTACTTTAGTAGTCCTACATAATTAACTTTGAAAACAGATGATTTAATAATTTTGTTATTCACATAAAACTAGTGTATGTCAAAGAAAAGCATGCCAGTTAAGATTCTAGTTTGGAATAAATAGCTTTGAGGTTAAGGTCACTAACATCAATCATTTGCTCCTCACTGCTGTGCGTTTGAATCCTGCAAGGGACCTTAGATAATTTCATGTGAGGAAGCTATCCAGTTAGATTACAGAACGCTGGAGCCTCAACTCAGGTGCCCATTCATGTCTGAAATAATCCATTGTAGGGCAAATGAGGTCTTATTAGCAGGATTCCAGACGAGTACTGTTATAATTTTCACAAGCCAAAATATCTTATAGCAAGTATAGTAAAACACCTTCCTTCACTTACCTTAAGTCTCTCAAAGTGGGTTTCAGACTGGCAGTGAGCAACTTTGGCTGCTGCCTCATTATTGTAAAACTTATGACAAAGTTTGCAGAAGAAACCGGACACTGGAACCACATATCTCTGACCTGTTAAATACAAAACACAGGCCACTATAGTTATACAACTGTACTCTAAATAATATTCTCCTTAAAGTGAATAAAGCTATATATCTGATACAAAAATTATTGGTTGGATGTAAAAAAGAAATACTGCCAAAATGCTTGTATGAAATTAATATGGTAATTAATTGCCTTAAAGCGAGTGGCACATCCACAAAGTCATTGTAAAACTGATGAAACCATACTTAAAATAGCAAGATAATATTTTGTTCCAGAACATTTTTTTCTGTTTATATGTACATTATTCATGTGTGTTAAATAACAGCGACATTCTATGTTACAACTTTTTCGGGAATCAACCATATAATAATGGAACCAATGTAATTTTACTGTTGATAAATTTTATAAAAATGTTAAAAATATATAGACTTATACCCTTTAAATAAAACCCCCATAACGTTATATAATGCTAAACCATAACCATCTGTTCTCAAAAAAGGGTGAGTGTGAAGATCATCATAAAAATGTTAAAACTGCTAAAATCTTAATCAGAAATAACAGTAAAATAGCATAAACATTGAACGATACTCACATACGGTGTTTAGACAAAGTTTAAAATAAACACTGCTCTTCCATGACAAATGGGAAAAGCTTTTTTGTTACAATAGGGGCTTTAACGCAATAAACATTTATACCAGACAATATATAGAATGATTGGGAGGATGGACAAACCTGCTTCTGCTCTACAGGAAAAGTTTTAGAGCATGGATATAACATAATGCCCTTTCTCTATTTAAAACTACAGGTATGACTGTAAATCAAATCCTAACATACCTAGAGCCAGATTAGGGTCGTATGTATCTGGTATTTCTATATCTTCCTCTATCTTAGAGAGCGTTGGTACTTCCGGTTTCGCCTTCACCGGTTTCTCGGTAGGTTTTGGTATAGGAGTACTCACAGCCAGTGGTTTAGCAAATGTTGTCTGAAATGAAAACGGGGGAAATTAAAAATGTTAAAGATATACTATGCTCAAATTTGATATCAGAAAATTTTGATAATTGCTACAGTCTCTTTGTAAATATATTTAATAAACATGTTTTGACTTTAAACAAAGTAGTTTGTCATGTTTAAAACACACTATAGGTGGTCACAATATAAATATATAGTGTTTTAAAAAAACTGGCAGTTCTTTTAAGAAAAGACCATCTTTACTTGTCTTGTAATAGGAAACATAGTGTCCAAAATACAGTTCATTTTTTTTTTATTCAAATTAGACATATTCAATAAGATATTCATAGATTTCAATAAATTTCTTTGATTAAATTATTTTACTCAAGGATGAGACAGTATATCTTTAAAAGAGTTTTGTAACACTTTAAGACCACCCCAACATTGCCCTGATATTTAGCTAAAATCATGGCCATACTATAAGGAAAAGTTAGGGAGGTGGGGGACCCTTTAAGTATTTATGGGGTGAATATTCTATCTAATACACAATATCTACAAGACCATGTCTCAGATGAACAAATATAGATTAACAGATAAAAGTATGCAGAAAATTAAATATTAAAACTAAGATAAATATTCATAGACTTTTTCTAGTTCATTCTAATATTAACATCTTCACTTCTAATATTTCTATTGAATTTTAGCCTCAGAGATTTTGACCCATGAACCTGAAACCCAACCCATTGATAAGAGGTTCAAGAAAACGTTCCATCATAAAAAAACATAAAAAAAAATCTAAGATAACATAGATAAAGGTGCTACGAGATTTAGCAAATTTTGGGACTGTTCACAAGTTTTCCATGTGTCTTTTTACACCAATTTTCCGGGTGTCTTTTTACACCAATTTTAACACATTTTTTGTCATATCTCAGCAATGGAACCACCTAACCAGCTTTTCTGGGTAAATAACCAGTAATTACCAATTTCTCCGCAAATGACAATATTTAAAAGTTTCTAGTAACTACTGGTTACCACAAAATATTGCTGTTTAAAATATAACTTACATCAGTCTCCATTTCTTTTTCTTTCTTCTCTGCATTCTACAAGAAAATATGGGGCATATATATTATAATAGTTAATACAATGTAACATAATATATTATTAGTTATGAAGAATTTTGACATGTTATGTGGTCCTATATAAACGTTTGTTGGGAAATATAACCTAGGTGAGGGTAATATTGCAAAAAACCAT
The DNA here is from genome assembly GCF_026571515.1 of Ruditapes philippinarum. NCBI lineage: Eukaryota > Metazoa > Mollusca > Bivalvia > Venerida > Veneridae > Ruditapes > Ruditapes philippinarum. The sequence continues at coordinate 16,209 of NW_026858597.1, forward strand.
TTAGATACCTGTCAGGAATATTTATAACAAATCTAAAATACAGCAAACTTCATTTATGTGCGAAAAATGTCAGATTTTTTCATAAATTGGCAGCAGCCATGTATGTAAAACTACATAAATGTCATATGCTAAATAACAAAAAAGAAAGATGGTTTGTGTTTACTGGGCAGCGGCACATGCTTTTATGAAAAACTAAATAATCTTATAAATACTTCAACTTACTACACTACTAAATTTTTTTCAATCCAGCTTTTAATACTGGAACTGCCCATTATCAATTTTGGGGACATCCAGATGAAAATTTAAAGTTGGTCAGCCAAAAGTATAGATCCTAGTCAAACTGTACAGATGTACAGGCTGGCGTGGCTCTATACTGATAGTATAGGCTAAACACCTTCAGTTTCTGCAGGGTACAGGAAAATCATATACATTTTGTATAAATTTTTCACCTCAAGAGAAAAAATTATTTCATGCTTTCCAGTGTTTTATTGTAATATATCAGATGATTATATCCTGATAAACCACTAGTGAAATTTATAAAATATAATTTTCACTGTAGCCGGACTATATCTGAATGCGGATGAAAAGAAAATCATAACTAAATGGAATAACAGGCAGAAATAAATGCCGTCATGCGTAAATTTTGCTTCTTTAGGAAAAGAAAATCGATGTCACTATACATCATGTTGTAAATGTAACAAAATTAGAGAAATTTAACAGAACTATATTTCAAAATTGATGATGTGACGTCATGATGTGATGTCGTCACAAAGGAGAATGCGCGACGTTACGCGGCAAAATCAGTAAAAATTACTTAAAATCACTTAAAACGCATGAAATAAAAAGAAAATTTATTTGTTTTACATATAAGATTGAAATATATTTCATTCGTGAAAACCAGCCATTTTATTTTCACTCGTGGCTACCCCACTCGTGAAAATATCACACCTGGTGTTTACTCTGTGAAATATAGTTCGATCTTACATGCACAACAAACAAATATCCTCTATGTAATCAATTACAACTACCACTTCATTATATTATGTAAAAGTAATTTTTTTATTATAACATAGTTACTTACAACAGAATCATCATCAAAACCTACGGTATCCAAGGTAACAAGTTCACTCATTTCTTCATCATCATCCTCACTGTTTAATTTCTTCCTATTCTGTTTACGAGACATGAAAAAAAAAATACAAAACAGACTGACTCTATCCAAATTCTATCATCAACAAATATACAATCATTTATATACAGTACACCAATATATCAATATACAAAATAAATAAGGAATTTTTTCATCAACATCTTGTCCGAGAAATTTAACAATATTTCAAATACATGTATTTCATAAACCTAAAAACTTTTAAAGATGTTCTGACAGTCTACTTAATTGTTCATGATAATTAAAGATCACATACTCTTAGGAGCTAGCAGGCATGCAAGCCACCATAATATAATTGAGCCGCGCCATGACAAAATCAACATAGTGTGTTTGCGACCAGCATGGATCCAGACCAGCCTGCGCCGTCTGATCAGGATCCATGCTGTTAGCTTACAAACCCTATTACATGTAGAAAAACTGACAGCGAACAGCAATGGATCCTGATCAGACTGTGCGCATGCGCAAGCTGGTCTGGATACATGCTGGTCGCAAGCACACAATGTTGGTTTTGTCATGGCGCAGCTCAATATTGTTTTTCTTTTGTTAATGGTGTCAATGTGGAAAAAACACAACATTTTATTATTACTGATTTTATTGGACAATTAGTCTTGAGAAAAAATCCAAGTATCCAAACAGTCGATAGAATTTCTTCATGACTACCAACTTTCGATAGCTATTTTTCCCACAAGGGGGTGGGGGGGATATATTTCAATAATAAGAAAGTTTTCATGATTTCTTTATTTAGAAATTCTAAAGCATATTCTAGTACCAGTCTTCCAAGAGAAAGCATGCCATTAGTCAATTTTAAATTTGAACTAAGCCAATCAGATGCATGAATTGCCCACCTGAATGTGATGGTCAGTTTTACAATGTTGAACAAACTTCCTTGGAGATTTAAACTTCTGAGCACATAGTTTACATTCAGGCCAAGACTCTTGCTTCATTTTCTGGTATCAATATGAAATGAGATATAAACAAATGTGTTTTTTTTCTGGTTTTACACTGATTTTAACTCATTTTTTTGCCATATCTCTGTGGTTGACCGACCTAATCTGTTTATCTGGATAACTAACCAGTAATTAACAACTTCTCCACAAGTGACCAAATTCCAATCCCACATGAATTCTGAATTAGCTGTGACAGACAAATTACCATTAGACTCTATGTTCAAGATTAACTGTGAGCCAAAGGCATTAATTATTCTAGGCATGCTAGTTGATTTTACTGGCCTTTTTTTTTCTTTCTCAAAACTATTATCTTTAAGGTTTCTCCAAAGAAATTTGAACAACTCTCAGATAATTAAGATTCAGATATTACCAGTATAATTGTAAATCCTGTAAAAGTAATGCACACAGAGTTTTTTGTATATTTTTAAGGGACTCCACATAGGTTTTTAGACATGACTAGTCTAGAAATTATTTTTTGGGATTATTGTTCTATCAATAAGTCTAGACCAATAACTACTGTAGTGTGCAAACGATCAAATCATTTGTTCACTCTTGTTTTTCAAGAATGATTATTTAGATTGCTAGCAAGTGACCAAATATTCAAAAGCGTTGCAATGCTTTTCATTCAAATCTGGCTAAGAATTGCACAAAATACATTTTTCAATTAGTCTCTTGGTATATTTCTTAACTATCTTTTGCACATATTTCTGTTTTAAGTGCCCCAGTTGATCTGTGTAAAAAATATAATTTTATGTTTTAAGACTTTTGGACCTCAGTGGAGTTCCGTTAAGATCAGGGTTACATTTCAAGGAAGATATATAAATTATACATATTCATATCCTGATAGATATGTTCACTGGTTACTATACCAACTGAAAGTTTGACTAATGTTTTATATTCTTTTGTAAACAGAATGAATAAAGTTAGAAGCCCTCTTTTTTACTTTTCATATCTCAAATATACAAGGTCACAAAGGTACATTTATCAAATCACTATACTGGTAATTATATATAAACTGTCCAAAAGCCGGCACAACAGAAGTTAACGCATTTGATTTGTATATTTAATCCACCAAATTAGTGTCATTCAAGAAAATGCAAGGACAATATTGAAAACACAAAGAAGAAATGACTTGAAAAATCACAATAATAACTGTTGATCATTTGTCATCAAATTGCCAAAAGCAAAAGAAAATACCTTTGAGAAAAGTAAAACAATTATTTAGTGAAGTTTAAGATATGAGAGGGTTTTTGAGATCCTTATTCATATACATAGAACCTTTAAACCATTTACTTTACATACAAGAATAGTATAGGCATATAAATCAAGATTTTGATGGAAAAACTGGAACAGCTATAAATAGTTTTGGGGTGTCCTATCACGCTTCCAAAAGTCTCGGGCGGGGAAAAGTACCAATAAGATAACCTAAAGGATAAAAAGGTATTAAAGGGTGAAAAAGACAAAGGGAAAAAACCACTATACCTTGAGGTGCCATACACTCTGAAGATGTTTCTTAAAACCATCATATGTACTGAAAGTCGACACATTACAGATCTTACAGCCTGCTTTGCTGCGGTCCTCCTTGGCCTGATCATTGTCATAGGGGAAAAAAAGAAACAATCCCAGGTTAAAACAGATCAGAAAGTGTTTTTTTTATATTGTAAAATAAGAGGTACCAGTAAGACATATAAAATAGTGGAGTGATGATGATAACACTGAACACTCGTAGAGCAGTAAAAAAAACACTCTTAATAACAAAGAGTGGTAAAAAGCACTCACACATGATCAATATGTATAGATAAGATCACTCATTACCATTCAGTGTGGTAATATTAAAAGAACAATCATGATTACACAGTACAGTAAAAAGAACATTTACCATTACATGCACTTATGATAAACAGTGTGGTAAAGATCATTCATTATTACGTACACTGTAGCCTCGATATATCGCTCTTCGTTACAATGCTAATCTCAGTATAGCGCTCATAGACCTTGGCTCCCAAATTTTTTTTTAAATTTTTTTAAGTAGATCTAGATTTATAGCGCGCTATAAAGCTTGTTCAATTTGACAGTCAAGTACAATAAACAATTGTTATTAGAACATTTATGAGGGTCAAGGTGTGAAAAACATGCCCAGGTAAGCATTTATCAGCTCTTTTGTTGTTTTACCTGTCCATCAGTCAGGCATCAAATTGTTTCCAAAATCTCAAATTCATATCATAACTGTGACATGGGCAACCGGTGGTGAGTATAAACAAACTAAAATTCATACACATATCTTTGACATGTAAACCTCGCTGAATTAAATAACCCACACAAGCCCAAAATCGATTTAAAATCCTGCACTGTAAATAGAGCGACCAAGACAGGAAGTAATTGGCGTTTGATTAACTAGGGGACACAATTAAAGCTGGACTGTAGATTACAGTGTAATTTACAGTCCAGCTTTAGTTGTGTCCCCTAGTTAATCAAACGACATTACAGTAATGGCTAACTGTTTACACTACATTCATGATTTATGTTTTTCTTTCGAAAGTTTTTGTTTCTTTTAAATATAGTTAGTATTATTTGTGAATATAATATATGTTTACATCATTGAATTGTTTTAGAAAAAGATAATGTTGATATTCATTGAACAGTAAGTAAAACAAGAGGGCCATGATGGCCCTGGGGTCGCTCACCTGAACATAGGCCCCCAGGGCGGGGCCAGTTTAAACCAAAGGGCATTTATTTCAACAAACTTGGAAGACACCCATTAGAAGATATTTCATGATGTTAAGTTTTTACTATACACAAATAATGAATAACAATGACTTTTGCCCCCCCCCCTCTCCCTGGCAGGGCCATTTTTGACCCAAGGGCTTTTTATTTGAACAAACTTGGTAAACATCCATTAGAACATGTTTCATGCTAAATATTTTAGCTCTAGCTCTTTTGGTTCTTTAATAGAAGATTTTTAACTTTTTACTCTATGTATATAGGGAAAATCAATAACCCCTGGACAGGGCCAATTTTGACCCCAGGGCTTTTATTTGAACAAATTTGGTAGACACCCATTAGAACATGTTTCATGCTAAATATCTTAGGTCTAGCTCTTTGGGTTCTTTAAAAGAATTTTTTTTTAAGTTTTTACTATATGCATATAGGGAAAATCAATGACCCCCTGGGGCGGGGCCAATTTTGACCCCAGGGCTTTTATTTGAACAAACTTGGTAGACACTGATAAGAAGATGTTGTTCATGCTTAATATCTTAGCTCTAGCTCTTTGGGTTCTTTAAAGAGAAGATTTTTTTTAAGTTTTACTATATGCATATAGGGAAAATCAATAAACCCTGGACAGGGCCAATTTTGACCCCAGGGGCTTTTATTTGAACAAACTTGGTAGACATCCATAAGAACATGTTTTACGCCAAATATCTAAGCTCTCGCTCTTTGGGTTTTTTAGAAGAAGATTTTTTTTAAGTTTTTACTATATGCATATAGGGAAAATCAATGACCCCCTGGGGCGGGGCCAATTTTGACCCCAGGGCTTTTATTTGAACAATCTTGGTAGACACTTATTAGAAGATGTTTTATGCTTAATATCTTAGGTCTAGCTCTTTGGGTTCTTTAAAAGAAGATTTTTTTAAAGTTTTTACTATATGCATATAGGAAAAATCAATGACCCCCTGGGGCGGGCCAATTTTGACCCCAGGGCTTTTATTTGAACAATCTTGGTAGACACTTATTAGAAGATGTTTCATGCTTAATATCTTAGGTCTAGCTCTTTTGGTTCTTTAAAAGAAGATTTTTTTAACTTTTTACTATATGCATATAGGGAAAATCAATGACCCCCTGGGGCGGGCCAATTTGGACCCCAGGCCTTTTATTTGAACAAACTTGGTAGACATCCATTAGAACATGTTTAATGCCAAATATCTAAGCTCTAGCTCTTTGGGTTTTTTAGAAGATGATTTTTTAAAGTTTTTACTATATGCATATAAGGAAAATCAAATGACCCCCTGGGCGGGGCTAATTTTGACCCCAGGGCTTTTATTTGAACAATCTTGGTAGACACTCATTAGAAGATGTTTCATGCTTAATATCTTAGGTCTAGCTCTTTGGGTTCTTTAAAAGAAGATATTTTTAAGTTTTTACTATATGCATATAGGGAAAATCAATGACCCCCCTGGGGCGGGGCCAATTTTGACCCTAGGGCTTTTATTTGAACAATCTTGGTAGACACTTATTAGAAGATGTTTCATGCTTAATATCTTAGGTCTAGCTCTTTTGGTTCTTTAAAAGAAGATTTTTTTAAGTTTTTACTATATGCATATAGGGAAAATCAATGACCCCCTGGGGCGGGGCCAATTTTGACCCCAGGGCTTTTATTTGAACAAACTTGGTAGACATCCATTAGAACATGTTTAATGCCAAATATCTAAGCTCTAGCTCTTTGGGTTTTTTAGAAGATGATTTTTTTAAGTTTTTACTATATGCATATAAGGAAAATCAATGACCCCCTGGGGCGGGGCCAATTTTGACCCTAGGGCTTTTATTTGAACAATCTTGGTAGACACTCATTAGAAGATGTTTCATGCTTAATATCTTAGGTCTAGCTCTTTGGGTTCTTTAAAAGAAGATTTTTTTAAGTTTTTACTATATGCATATAGGGAAAATCAATGACCCCCCTGGGGCGGGGCCAATTTTGACCCCAGGGCTTTTATTTGAACAATCTTGTTAGACACTCACTAGAAGATGTTTCATACCAAATATCTAAGCTCTAGCCCTTTGGGTTTTCTAGAAGATGTTTAAAGTTTTTTCTTTTGGTTGCCATGGCAACCAGAGTTCTGCATGGAATGGAATTCTTTGAACAACTTTGTTAAGGCTTCACACAAGGAACATCCCTGTGAAGTTTCATTATGATCTGCCTTATGGTTTCAGAGGAGATGTCGTTTGAAAAGTGTGAACGGACAACGGACGACGTACGACGTACGACGGACGACGGACACCTCAGGTGAGCTAAAAAATCAGCGTTATATATATATGTGGTGGGTGGGGTAATGCGGTAATTTCGCAATGAGCGTTCTAATGAGAGCCTCTTTAGAACGCGGTGTTGAGACATTGGACCCCAACATGAGTGTTATAATGAGGCTAAAGTGTAACGTGGTAAAGAGCTCTCACTCATAATAAAGTAGTATGGTAAAGATGACTTATAAATACATAATGTGGTACATGGCGATCTTGATAACACAGTGTGGTAAGAAGAGCACTCAAAATTATTAAGTGTGAGCACTCAAAATTATTAAGTGTGGTAAAAAGCACTCATAATAAACTTTCTAGCAAATAGAACTCATAATTTCATAGTGTGGTAAAAACACTCGTAAGAAACAAAGAGTGGTAAAGTGCTCTATTAATTACACAGTGCAATATAGATAATCACAATTACATGTGTGGTAAAGATTACTCAATAGGACAATGTGGTAAAGAGAACTCTCAATTACAAAGCATAGTAATGAACATTCACAATAACATAGTGAAGTAGATTGGAACACTGAATTTTTTGGGATGATAATACCATAAACTGTGAACAAAACTCCTCAATATATCTACTTATGACCATAGCAACACAGCAGATAAAAAATCTGGAGACAGTGTATGCAAGTGAATAGAAATATGTGAAACAAAGAATTATTGCATGCAATATATCATCTTAGCATTAGTATCTTTAGTCTCTAAATATAAAAATAGAAACTTGAGCAGAATGGTACAGAGTCTCAAACAGTGCAAGTGTCACAGATATTTTACAGTTCACAGATGGTGTCCATCACAAAATAGGATGAAGAAGGTTTTAAAGAAAAGAACAATAAATACATAAATGGATTTGGGATGTTGTATTTTTGGGGGGATTTTAAGTCACACTTTAAAGGACCAGCTTTACTGGTGGAGGGAGACTTCAGCTGCCCATTGCCGCATTATTATAGGCAAAAACAAGCATAAGTAAAACGACGACCTCTCTAAGCTATGTGTGGATTATAGCATACATTAAATCACTGTGTCCATAGAAAACATAATCATCTTTGCCCTGTTACTGTTACACAATCAATGTTCACTAAATCACTTTATCACTGTCAGTTTAAACTAAAATTAAATGAGTATCTCAGGTGTATACCCCTTGGACTGGTTTATGGTCAAGAAAAACCTTTGGCCAAAAACTTTTAATTGACATATGAAATAAATCTTGTGTACACCTCATTAGTTAACATGTGAAAACAACTATCAAGTGGACAAAAGTGTAAGTTCTGAATTCCGGAACTTCTAAAATCTGGAAACTTCTGAAATCCCAACATTTTTTAACAACTTTAACAAACCAGGGTGTACATATTATAACTAACTGGATATAAGAAAAAGTGAAAGTAGATACCTTATGATCAGGTGATTCTTTGTGATCCTTGTAGGCCCCTGTAAAATTCTTCTCACACACCTTGCAAAGAGTTTCCCTGTTAAAGACAACATAGATGATTTATTTAATTCTAGAGAAACAGGCATTGAAAAAATATTTTCATAGTCACTCATCCTGCAGGAGGAGTAGCTTCTAATTCCAATGTGAAGGCAACATTTTTCTACTCGTCCTGCATCGAGTTCTCTTAAATTCTACTTGTAATTATGAGTTGACAAGTGGAATTTTTTGATCTCTGAGATATTGAATGTTACATCGTCTGACTGCCTGAGGTAAATATATATTCCAAAATTTACAGGTTAACCTTGTTTCATTATAGATTTCTCCGTCATAATAGGGTTTCAGACCAACAGAATAGTTATAATGATATGGACAAAAACCTCGAAGTACTTACAATGCCTTTCCTTTAGGTCCTGGAGCTCCAACTGGCCCTTGTTTTACAGGTGTTCGTTTCTTGCTCTCTATTTGTCGTAAATGTTCCTCGGCTTGTAGACGTGATTTGATCAGCTCGGTCTGATGACTTGTAGATGACATGACAATCTTCATCTTATCACCGTGCTTCTTACCGCCCATATGTCGGCTAAAACTCTGTATAATATAAATTGTGAACTAATTTTACTATTTTATTTTATGTTTTTAACAGAATTTTTTTTCCTTCTTTCCGATAAATGGACCCTTCCGAATTGAAAATACAGATATTTCTTCCCAATTGTTAACAAAAAAATCCCAATTATATCAGCTTTAGATATCATTCTCACCGAGTAATTAATCACCAAAAAATAGTCAATTAAATTTACAATGCGCAGATGGAACATGTTCACATAGTAACAATAAGATAATCAAGGACACCAATTCCAATAAATCGATTTTCACGACCGTTGTCCCGTCATTACTTTTCTTTTAAAAATCCAAAAATTGCCATCATAGCACCCATTTCTTTCAATTAAAACTGACCCAGACCCATTCCCAAAATTATGAAAGAAATCTCTAACATACATTTCAACAATATTGCGAGGGTCTAACAAAAAATGGGTCAAAGACAGAAAAGGCCGGGAAAATTTAACTTAGTTGGTAAACCGGAAAAGAATGAGCATCAGACCTGAAATGGAATCCCACAATATGGGACCACATGTCAATGCTGTGAATCACATATTAAGAGGCTGTGGTAAGTAGTTGCTGAGAAAACTGTTACGAAAATTTCCTACTATCTATTGATCATTAATTATGTCAAAATTTAACTAAGTCGGCAAACAGGAAGTGGATGAGCGACAGACCTGAAATCGAATCCCACAGTATGGGACCATATGTTAATGCTGTATACCAGATATCAAAAGGCTGTGATAAGAAGTTGCTGCGTAAACTGTTACGAAAATTTCCAACCATTGACCATTAATGTTGAAAATTAAACTAAGTCGGCAAACAGGAAGTGGATGAGCGACAGACCTGAAATCGAATCCCACGGTATGGGACTATGCGTTAATGCTGTATACCAAATATCAAAAGGCTGTAATAAGTAGTTGCTGAGAAAATTGTTACGAAAATTTCCTACCATTGACCATTAATGTTGAAAATTTAACTAAGTGGGCAAACAGGAAGTAGATGAGCGACAGACCTGAAATCGAATCCCACAGTATGGGACCATGTGTTGATGCTGTATACCAAATATCATGAGGCTGTGATAAGTAGTTGCTGAGAAAACTGTTACGAAAATTTCCTACCATTGACAATTAATGTTGAAAATTTAACTGAGTTGGCAAACAGGAAGTAGATAATCGACAGACCTGAAATCGAATCCCACAGTATGGGACCATGCATTGATGCTGTATACTAAATATCAAAAGGCTGTTATGAAAAACTAGTTATGAAAGTTTTTCCCCGCCCGCCGGCCGCCAACTCTAACCCCTTGACCACAGAGGCGGTAGGGAAATAAGTAAACAAAAGATTTACCGCTTCATCATAACAGGACACTGAACAGATATTACATTTATACATCTTCTCCCGAGGTATCTTCTTTGACTCATCCTAAAATTATACATTAAAACATATTATTTTGCTAATTTTAAAGCTGCACGCCTCCAGATGACCAAAAATATTTCGAAAAAATCAAACCTGATAAAAATGTACTAAGATTCTATTTAAAGTATAAAGATTCAAAATTCTAGTAATAATTTACAAGTTATGTACGATTAATGACCGATTTTTTAGTATTTATAACTATATTTCTACTGCGTTACTAACGCAGTAAATGCTATTTTTGCATATTTTGACCTCTTTATGGCAATTAACATGGGTTGTAAGTGTCACTGATAATGTGTAAACTGCATTCTTTTGTTAACTTCACAATATTATACTGTTAAATACATTTTCAAATTTTCAAATTTTCATGAAAATTATCATGAATCTGGAGGCGTGCTGCTTTAATGCTTCCCAGAGATCACTTGTTACCAGATATTCCTGCTATGCATTGTTTTGTTGGATTTCTTCGTTTGTTTTTTTAATCATGCTTTTGGAAACAGGTCCACATGCGCTTAATTGGGAATTGTTGAAATCATGGGGAAAGAATCAACACTATGAAGTTTTATTAGGAACCTGCAGTTTTTGAACATCATTTTTGACAAAAAATAGGCACCTGTTTGAAGATGAGAAAAAAAAATAATACACTAATATTTTTTAAGTTTTGCTTCTGTTCTTATATCAATTACAAAAATTATCACCTGGGCTACCAGTATAGAGCCAGGCCAATGTGCACATCTGTGAAATCTGATCAGGCTTTATACTCGTCATACAAGTAGCTCAATAATTGTATTCTCGTATGAAAATTCTCCAAATAGGCTATGCCAAATTCAAAGTGGTGGCGTTGCCGAGTGGTTTATGAGTCAGACTAGTAATCAAAGTATTGCTGACCCTGTGTCGCTAATCGCAAGAGAAATTCTTTACAGGGCATTGTCCTAACATTTAATAGTTTTATTATCAAGCTTTAGATGTTTACGTATAGGTTAGTGTTTAATAATACGTATTAACAAAAATAATTGGTCAAGCCTGCCACAGGCAGGCGACCAATTATTTTTGTTAATGCGTATTATTAAACATTAACCTATTTAATGATCAACATTATTTTTTTCAACAAAAAACAAGGCATTTCTCTAAATCACTGATAGCTCCGCCCTTTCGCTCTATAAGATGTCTCTTTATGGAAAACTGTTAAAAATCTTGGTTTGCCTTCCAAGAAGGGTTCATCTTCAACCAGTTCAAATATTTGTTTAAATACAGATGATAATGTGTGTTTTGAAAAGAAACTTATTGCTGAATCATTTAACAAATTTTATAACAACAGTTGCATGTAAACTTGTTGAAAAGTTGCCAGAAAGTATGCATAGATTTGGTACGAATTTTGTTAATACTTTTTATGCAAACAAGGGTGTTTTTGCAAACAGTTTTTCTTTTTCCATTGTTTCTGAAAGTAAAGTTCTTAAATACTTAACTTCATTAGGTGTCAAAAAAGCTACTGGCTTAGATGGTATACCCTCACGTTTTATCAGAGATGGATCCCCAGTTATTGCTAGTCCATTAGCTCATATCATAAACTTATCCCTTATCCAAGGTCAAGTCCCTGATGACCTTAAATCTGCAAGAGTTGTTCCCCTCTATAAAAAGAACGACAAATTGTCTGTTGGTAATTACCGGCCTGTGTCCATTTTAAGTGTTGTATCTAAAATCCTTGAAAAGGTGGTTTATGACCAGGTTGAAGCTTATTTTAAGGATAAAGATCTGCTGTATAAATTTCAATCAGGTTTCAGGAGTGGCTTCTCTACTGATACTTGTCTGATTCACCTTACAGACTTTATCAGGTATGAAAATGATAAAGGTAATGTTGTTGGTATGGTGCTGCTGGATTTGCAGAAAGCGTTTGACACAGTCGACCATTCCATTCTTTTAATGAAACTGCAAGCATCAGGTCTTAGTATTGACGTCCTAAATTGGTTCAAATCATATTTATCAGATAGACAGCAGCTTGTAGATGTCTCTGGTACTTATTCTTCCAATTCCAAAATAACATGTGGTGTTCCTCAGGGCTCAATCCTTGGACCCCTTCTCTTTTTAATTTATGTAAATGATATGTCAGCTGTGGTCAAAAATAAATTGCTTTTGTATGCTGATGATTCTGGTATCCTTGTATCAGGTAAAAGTTTATCTGTTGTTGAAAAGGCATTGACAGATGATATGGAATTGGTCAGCCAATGGTTAGTGGACAATAAGTTGTCATTGCATTTGGGTAAAACCGAGTCAATTTTATTTGGGTCCAGGCAAAAACTTAGGTCACAATCTAACCTGCATATAACCTGTTCTGGTACATCCATTGAATCAACTTCATCTATCAAGTATCTTGGGATTACTATAGACCAAAATCTGTCATTTTGCGCCATGGCCGAGTCTGTTCTTAAGAAGGCCAACTCTCGGTTAAAATTTCTTTACCGCAAGAAAGAGTTTCTTACTCAGCATACCAAGAAACTTCTGGTTATGTCTCTTATTCAGTGTCACTATGATTACGCATGCTCTGTTTGGTATAATAGCTTGACACAGTCTTTAAAAAATAAGTTACAAACTTGTCAAAACAAAATAATGAGATTTGTACTTGACTTGGACTCTAGAGCCCACATTGACCCATCCCACTTTAAGTCCCTTAACTGGTTACCGGTCCACAAAAGAGTTGAACAGATAATGTTGTGTCATGTTTTTAAGATAAAAAATGGCCTATCTCCGGATTACATGTCTGAACACTTTATTTCACAAGATTCCATTCATAATTATAGTACAAGACTTAGTCAAAAGGGTGGATATTGTCTACCTAAGGTCAAAGGCCAGGGTTCTAAATCATTTGCTTTCTCTGGTATTAAATTATGGAATGATTTACCTGTAAAGTTAATGGAGATCAACAGGTTACAAAGTTTTAAGGTTGCCATCAAAAGTCATCTTATGAACAGTATTTAAATTTTTTTTTAAACATGTTTTTACATATTTCGGCTCAGGATTTTAAATTGTCTGCCATTTATCTTATTACAATTTTAGTAATGTGTTTTAAATCCTAGCTGTAAACAGGAGTATCATTAACTCAAGATTTGACTGTGATATACATTTTTATGATTTATTAGTATTCTTAAACATGATTATTTTAAGGTTTGCCTCTCTATGTCATGCCGCCAATACAAAGGACCACAATGGAAATAAGAGCTTTTTTGCCCTTTTTTGTGTTATCCTTGGTTTTGGTGAGCATGTCATAGTTTTACTCGTATGTGATATAGTATTTAATAATGCTCATTATTTTATCCTATGTTATATTGTCAACTATGTATATGCTTCCTTTGCCGAAATAAATCTATCTATCTATCTACACCTTGTCAAGTTTCTAACATGTCACATTTAGATAAGCTAAATAAATGGCCCTTTCAACATATAATCAGGCACATTTTTATTAAAATGTCACAGAATTTATACCTTTATCTACAGTAAGACTATCATGTTTCTATAAAATATCTGAGAAAAAAACAGTGATGCAATTAGGTAAAAACAATGGAGTTAATGAAATGTGTATATCCTTTTAAAATAAATGGAAAATGTGAGAAAAATACATAAGAGATTATTAATTAATACAAATTCGTTATTAGGTTCAAGTTATTCACTAACATTTAAAATCCCTATTGATTTGCTCATTTGAAAAACAGTTCTTTTTTTTATTTTTCTGTGTATCAATTTAGGTTTACAGGTGGAGGGGGTCCATTTACAATAAGTTTTCCAGCCAAAAAATGTAATCATTGTATTCTTAATATCAATGATTGTTAATGCAGTTCATTCCTATCAAGTGAAAAAAAAAAATGTTTTGGAAAATATAAGGAGACATTTTTCTTAGAGTTAAACGGATATAAAAAAGTTACTATGTAATCATTTGTCTCTGCGTGCCCAACATGTATTATCTATGTAATAAATCAATTGATTGTATCCTCACATTTAGAGACACCTGACCTCGACTTTTTTATGTTGGCATTGTTTTGCTAACCTTAACATTTTACAAATCAGAGTGTAAACCATACCTCTAACTCCTCCCTAATATAATGCATTATTGAAATTTGTTAGACTGCGGTTAGACGACAGATTAAGTGAATTTTATTTAGTTAGTACACATTAACCAAAGTTAGACAAAGCAGAAATTTGAAAAATACTACAATGTGATTGGACAAAAAATAATGTTGATCATTAAATTTTGTTAATATCCAGAAAAATAGTTATTTTTACCAGGACATTTCATTGGTTAATTGAGGAAATCTCATCACCATTTTTGGATGTAGCTTTTTGGTGTAATTTGCACACGGCTCAAAAGATATTTACTTTGGGCGTTGCCTTGATTTTTGGGAGTGAAAAAGAAACTTTTGTAGAAGTAACATCTAAAAAGTAATAAGAATAAAAGAAGAAAATTAATGTTAAAATTTTGGATAATTAAAAATATAGAACTGTAAAAAACTGTTTAAAGGGTAGAAAAATAAAAACTGTAAAAAGTTGAACTGTGTTAATTTTAATGTGGCGGAAAAACAGATAATATATCACGGGTCGCTACATTAATTGGTCCCGCGAACCGGATAGAGGATAGAGGATTGTTCTGGATTACTGTAAAGTAAAATGTAAATAAACGGATTATATAAAAAAAAGGGTTAAAAAAAATATTATAGTACGACTGGAAAAAATATATGGAATTAATTGGAAGATTATTCGTGATAGTCATAAACAGTCATAAATAGTTTTAAAAAAATCATAGAACAGAAACAATGAAGTGTATAAAATAACAATAACTACTACGACAAAAAACTACAACAAAGAAATATAAACAGCATTTATAAAAAAGTAAAAAGAAGAAGAAAAAAATCAGGCGAAAAGACTGGGGATTTTCCAAGATCATATTTCTACAAAGATACAGTAATAAAAGTGGTGTAGAATTCATGAATGAAATTCCAGTGTTATCATGAGAGTTGAAACAAGGGTTAGGATCAGTCGTTAATTGGGCGTTGAAATTTGATGTCATTAACTGGACCAGGCTTTGATAAAATTCCCATTTAAACTGTAATTACCAGAAAATTGTGGGAGGAAATAATGATCGTTTTGTTGTTATTATGAGATAGCAAGAAAAAAGAGAGAGAGAGAAAAAAAATAGGGGTTGGTCAAAAAGTAGCCAAAAGGTGAAAAAAAAAAGAAAAAGGAATTATATGAAATTAAAAGAGTTAAAAGAAAAAAAAGGCCTAAGTAAAAATATATTCGGCATCAGCTCTTCATTAACGAAAGGGTTGTTCAAAAAGTTAAGCGTAAAAGAAAAGTCTAGATATTAAAAAAAAAAGAAATGGCAGAAAAACAAATTGACAGCACAGAACCTATTAGTGAAATGGACTCACATTTAAATTTGCGGTATGTTAAAGGCGTATGGACACGTTTTAGAAATAAACTGAAAGAGGAAATTGAAAAAGCATCAGAATTGTTAACCGGAGAATCTGAGGAATATGATTTGAACGGAAAAATAGACAGTGCTTCGTCATTCATGGACAAAATTAATTTATATCGAGAAAAGGTAGAGAAGCAAAGTGAAAAACTAGTATTATCAATGGGAGATAGCGATGAAATCGATACGATTGTGGATGATGACTGCAGTTTGTGTTCCAGTGCAATGGACATATATGTAGAATTGAAATATTTCTTGAGTAAGCTGTATCATGCAAAAGAAAAAATAGAAGAAAAACCACAGGAAGATACAGACACCCATATGTTAATACAACTACAACAAAATATGCAAGAATTGATATCTTCACAAATGAATCAGCAAGAACTTGCAAAAAGGGCAGAATACGAAAAATTGTCAGCAGTAAAACTACCAAAAATAGATATGATATCTTTCGCAGGAGATAAAACAAAATGGATTGAATTTTGGGACTATTTTCAAAGTGCTGTTCACAAAAACAAAAAATTATCAAATGTTGAAAAATTTACCTACTTGAAAGGAAAGTTATATGGGGAAGCAAGAAGTTCTATCAGTGGATTAGCAAACAGGTATTTTTTGTATTTAACTTCTTTTTAAATAAATCCAAACGGTTTGAATTGTAACATCCACTATCATGTAAATTAATTATGTACTGTAATATAAGCACAATATAAGTATTATAAAGTAAGTGAATATAGTAAATCCAATAAAATTCTTCATAAACATTATTTACACTTTACAGAAAGCATTAATTACAAATTTTGTCACTTTTTGTTTCATCTTTTCATTTATACTAAATCCTTTTTATAAAAATCTTTTATTTTAGCATTAGCTTTTACTGCAGCTGTTCGTTTTGTACGTTTCTCTGTCTCTAGAACTGGCTGTTCGGACCTAGATTTTTGAATGTTTGTATCCTTTTTTTGTTCGTTTGTTCTCTCCCCAGAGACTTCGACAGGATAAAGTTGATTAAGAGGTCTCCCAATTGTATTTCCACTCGCTAATTTCACCTTAGCAGAACGACATTCGCCATCCTTTGAAATTACCAGTTTAGAAATGTGCCCTAGTTTCCACGATCCCCTTGGTATCTCATCTTTTATTAAAACAATATCACCAACATTTGGTTGAAACATAGATTGTATGCGATGAGACTTCAACATTGTTTGAGTTCGTTCACGTAAGCTTAGCAAATATTCCTTATGCCAAATTTTCCAGAATTGATTTAAAAGTTTTTGTCCCTTTTTCCATATTTTTAACATTCTTTTGGCTGAACTTTCATATGGATCATAATCAGGATCACTTTCATCAACATCAACTTCAAATATCCCAGTTTTAGGATTAAGTGTTAAAAAATGTCCAGGTGTTAATGTAATTGTTGAATTTATATCGCTGTCAACATAAACAAGTGGTCTTGAATTAAGCACACTTTCTACTTCTTTGATTACCGTTTGTAACTGAATATTCGTCAACAACTTGTTACATAATGTTTTTCTCAATGACCTTTTTACTAGTCCAACTAATCGTTCATAAAATCCTCCAAACCATGGTGCCCTTTCTACTATAAAAGTCCATTTTATTCCACAATCTGATACATAACTTTGAACTTCATCACATTTTATTGTTTTCTGCCAAATTAATTCTAGAGTATTTTTAGCCAATTTGAACTGACTTGCATTGTCACTAATTATTTCCTTTGGAGCCCCTCGTTGTGCAATAAATCGACGCAATGCTAATAAAAACTCTTCTGTTGACAAGTCCATTACGATTTCTAGATGTACCGCACGTGTAACAAGGCACGTAAACAAACAAATCCAAACCTTTTTAGGTTCCCCATTAGTTTTTATCATGAGTGGCCCTAAGTAATCTAACCCAGTTCTCGTGAAAGCTGTAGCCTCTGTCACACGTCCTTTCGGCAAGGCTGACATTTGCGGCATTTTAAATGCACCGCCTTCCGTTTTGCGACATAATATACACTTTTGTAACACCCCGCGTACAGTAGCGCGACCTCTTGGAATCCAATACTTGTATCTCAATTCACTTAACGTTTGAGATAATCCACTGTGAAGCTGCTTTTTATGGACCCTCTCAATGATTAAACGAGTAACATGATCCTTTTCTGGCAGTAGATATGGATATCTCGCCGTTTCACTAAGATCTATGTTTTCAAGTCTGCCTTTACATCTAAGTAAGCCATTTTTATCTATGTAGACTCCAAGCTGTTGTTTAATATTGTAAGCTAAGTCAAAAACTGTTCAAATAACAACTTTTATTGATAACAAGTTAATTCCACAATTTCTTTGTTCAACTCTGAAGAGCACTAAATTTGCTATATTTAACAAAAGAAAGTTCCACAAAATGCTCTTGTCACTAGTTTTCGCGACTGTCAGGATTTAAAGCCAAAATGCAAACTGAAAACAGCCTGTCATGGCTACTTATATAGACTCTGAAATAGCCAGGACTGTCACAATTGACCAATCATAACATTCCATTTGGCCTGGCAGTCTGGCAGGAAAGACGGGAACTTCTTAAAATGGCAGCCATATTGACAGGAATAATTTAGAAAAATGTAAATTAACAAAGTTAACAAATAACAAAATATGCAATAAACACTTTGATTACATGCCTAACTTGATGCACTTAATATTTGTACCAAAAATAATCATGGTTATAGCTTGAAAAATGAACTTGACATAAAAAGATTCCAAGTGCCAGGAATTTGAACTTTCCCTCCTTACAAACTTAGAGGTCATACCGGTCATCAAGATTATTATAAAATACAGCAATGCCAGCTAACTATTTGGAAAGTAACTTATGTCTTAGGTAAATATGGATTACATTCTATGTTCTTACATGTAAAATGATAAGTATTTGTATATGGTTATGAAAATAAATGCATTTAAAGTTTTGAATCAAGGTAGACAACTCTTATCGGCCATTTTGATGCCAGGATAAACAAAGTAGTAAATTAATCATTCCTTGAAGTATAGACTTTCTTAGTGTGCCTTATATAGTCATAGAGCCTCAGAATGTCCTATATCATGGTCTTAATTCCTTCATTTACCAGAAAATCATCTAAACAAATAAAATCAGCAAATATGAATGGCTGAGGCAAGTTCAGGAATCCTGACAGGTAAAGTTCAGGAATCCTGGCAGGTAAGTTTTAAGCAGTGACTGAACAGTATTACCTCATTTGTCAATAAATTATGCTAGTTTGATGTTCAAATTGTCATAAAACATAGTTTGTTTTAAACTGATATATTCATTACAAGGTCCTGAGATAAACATTCACAGTCCCTTACAATATTTAAACTCGACCCTGTTTGAATCGATTCAAATACATGTTTATACCATTTTTTCTGAATGTGTAAAATCCACTGTTTTTCTGCACAGACTAATTCATCTATTGTTATTGAACCATTTTCAATTTTTTCACATTTCTTCAACCTTTTGATGAATCTTTGTGCATATGCAGTCACCCGAAACAATTTTGTTTGTATTCAAACCCTGTCAGGGGCAAGACATTGTGTCTGTGAGAAAGAAACTTTACACTCATTGCTTACTACAGGTTGTTTCCAGGAATGGATTAGAGTGTTTCAATAAGCTTATAGCTTGCTACACAATCAAACTAAAATTAATTTGCTAAAACTAAAGCAGGGCAAACCAATCACAAAAACCACAGTAGGTTAAGAGTTAAAGTAAATCAATGGTAAAATGAAGTACAAAATTTTACCTGATCAGCATCATTTACAGAACGGCCCTTCTTGTTTACTGTCACAGTTAGGCTTATTTCCTTTGGTTTCTGGTCCTCCTCTTTATTTTCCTCCTTTATTTCCACATCTTTACTGTCATCTTTCTCATCAGTCTCCATCTTCTCTACAGCTACACTGTCAGCCTTTGCTACTTCCTCTTCCTGTAGTTTTATTTTCAGAATTTAAATTAGTTGAAATTTACATGTTTTGCCAGTTCACCTATCTAAATCAAAGAACTTGAAGTACTGATGGAAGACGATTTTTTTACATTTTGAAATTTTAGTTTGCACTCAGAACAACCATTATTTTAGCGGGGAAAATACAAAGTCAATCAATAAAGCTTCTTGTTTTTACAATCTGTAGTCATGGTAATTATGTCATTCTAGTTCAAAACTTTATTTGTGGAAACTTTGTGGGGGGCATACTTACTGCTAATAATAGAAATTCAAGAGGAATTCATTAAGGTTAAAGTATATATATGAACGAGACATATTACGTGTATGTTTACCTCTGTTATATCCTCTGTAGGTTCGGCAGGGTCGTACTTTTCTCCCATGGTAACAGTGATTTCAGTCTTTGGCTTCTCTTTGTTGGTATCCTCTTTCTCAACCTTGTCCTTTCCTTTCTCGTTCTTGCGGTCTTTCCCTCGGTCATTCCGATCATTCTTGTCACGACTTGGGGTAGATTTCTTGCTACTTCCATCACGTGAACCTGAAGTGTTCCAAAGTCAAAACATTGCTTAAATACTTGAAAAGAAAAACATTTTCCACCTCAACAACCAAACTTTAAAGGGATCATCTACATGAATTTATTTTTTTCCATTTTTTAGTTATTAAATGTGCTGAATACACTTCAAGATCGCTGAGAATACACTTCAAGATAGTTGATATTTGTTTTGAGTTTACATAGAAATGAAGGGAATGTAATTTTGTATTAATCTTAATAAATGAAATTCAAAATCTTCAAATAGATTTTAATGTTTTTTTTTGTTTGTCTTTATCTTTATATTTTTTATCATTATTATTTTATCTTTTGGTGCTATCATTCTTCAGATATTCTATCTAAAATGTTGTCTGTGCTTAATTTTTCTCTCTAAAGTTTTAAAGTCACAATAATTGTTATCATACACCTTATCACTTGAATTCTGCATCATTTACTTATAAATATTTTGTTTTTACTTACAATACCTCTGCTGAAAAAAAAGTAATCTATTTAACATGGTTATATATCTCTGACCATAAATTTCTTTCTTTTGTATTACTTATTTTATTTCATTTAAATAACATCTTACCACTTTGGGAAAATAGTTGTCATGGAAATAGAACACTTGACATTTGTTTAAAACCATGATGTGTGAGGTACTTGTTGTAATGGAAAAATGGCAATAGACATTTTTAGGTGAGTTGTTCTCATGAAAACAAGGCACTTGATATTTTTAAAATCATGAGGTAGATATTTACATGGAAACATGACACTTTGAAACTTGACAATTTTGTAAAACCACATAGTTGTTGTCATGGAAAAATGGCAACTTGATGTTTTCTTTTTAAATTATGTGGTGGATTTTGTCATGGAAATATGGCACATGGTATTTTGAAAACCCTAAGGTAGTTGATGTCATGGAAATAAAACATTTTTTACACTTTGTGATAGTTGTTTTCAAGGAAACAAAATACATGACAATTTCTGCAATTAATAGGCAGATGCTGTCATGGCAAAAGACACAACTTTGAGGTTGATGTTATCATGGAAATCAAGAACCTAAATTATTTTTCTCTTTTTAAAGATCATGCTGTTTCAAGTGTACCAAAACAAGACAGTGGACATTTCAATGGCTTTTACATTGTATATAGATCTATGCTATAAACTTCTGGGGATTATTCCCCACAGAAATAGCCTTTATTTTGGGATTGTTCTCGCAAAAATTACCTTTATTTGGGGATTATTCCATATAGAAATTATCTTTATCATCTTAATAAATTGTAGAAACTGGACATGTAAAAATAAAATGGAGACATTTTATAAATTCTTGAACACAATTAGCTGTTTCAACTACAATTTATATAAGAGAGGGAAAGGTAAACTTCCATGATTATAGTATACCCTGATAGTTTCATGATCAGAGGAGCATGCCAGTTGCAATTCTTCAAATTAGTGTAAACCACAGAAGGGTAGAACCATTAATCTTTTGTAATCAGGTAAACATATCATTCTTTTTCAACTGATATCAATTGGTAATTTTTTAACTGATATTGATAAACAAACAGAAGGTGAAGAAGGAGGGTAGCAATTTGGCAGTGACTGACTTCTATAAGTCACCTCTGGTAATGTACACATTAAAATTTACAAACATTACTCAACCTCGGAAAGTAGAGTTGGAAAATTCTATGTAAAATGTTTTATGCTGCTTGTATGCTGATGCAGGGCCTTTTCCAGGTATTTTGTGAAAAAAGGAAGTCCCTGACCTTCCTGAATTTGTAAAAAGAATTTTACAGCTGTTCGGGAAACTACTAGTACTATAAATATGGCTTTAAAGTGTTACTAATATGTATGTTCATATCGTAAGGACAAAAATGTCAAAACAAATCAATTTTTCGTGAGAAAGTGAAACAATTTGATTTCAGGGCTTTTGTTTTGATTCGGATAAAAATAATTTGTATACGGTTTTTTTGGATTGCAAATGGGGCCTGGTGATATGGTTACAATGTACGGGGTGATATATAAAAAGCACCAAATATAAGCATAAGAAAAGATGTTGTTTTATCATAATGTCCAGAGAAATATGGTCAACAGGGATAGAATGTTCACAAACTTTAAAATCATCTCAATAGCCCTTCATTCTGGTAATTAATGTCCATTGGCCCATGATGTCCTATGTAAACAGGTTATAAAATAATTCAGGTTTCATGTTCCTCATGCATATTTACTGATCAGAACTAACAATGGCCATTCAGCTTTAGTTGTGACAATAGACTTCTACTTCGATACCTATACATAATATATTTCCTAACACACAATTGGGCTTGTCAACATTCATTAGAAGAAGAGGGTTTTTTTTCTTCGTCAGAACCATTTCGACATGTCCCAAATCAGTGGTATTGAATATTTTTTACCATGTATTACTTGAAGTTGAAAAAAAATTTCTTTTGAAATTTTGACAAGCAAATTTTTCACCAGAAAGGGAAAAAGAAAGGTCCCATTAGTAATGATTACTGATTAGGCATATGACTTGATATATATTTATAAGCAGAAAACACTTGAAGAGGCACACACAAAATTTGCACAACACAAAATTTGCACATAGAGAAGTAAACATTTACCTCCCACTTGAGGGTGAACCTTGGATAAATATCACACTTGTTGAAAAACATTAACTTCCCAATCAAGAGTGAAATGTGGAAATAAGCACACTTAATGATATACATTAACCATCTGCTAAATGTTGAAACTTGGAACAAAAATCACACTTGTTGTTACAGATTAACTTCCCAATCCAAAGTGAAACTTGGAACAAATCACACTTGTTGATATACATCAACTTCCAAATTGAAAGTGAAACTTGGAACAAATCACACTTGTTATTCACTCCATGGTGAACTTTGACCAAATCACACTTGTTATTCACTCCATGGTGAACTTTGACCAAATCACACTTGTTGATAAACATTAACCAAACACTTGAGGGGGAAACTTTGACCAAATCACACTTGTTTATGAACATTAACCTCTGACTTGAGGGGAAAACTTGGAACAAATCACACTTGTTATTATACACTAACCTCCCTCTCCAGGGTGAACTTAGAACAAATCACAGTTGTTATTATACACTAACCTCCCTCTCCAGGGTGAACTTAGAACAAATCACAGTTGTTATTATACACTAACCTCCCTCTCCAGGGTGAACTTGGAACAAATCACACTTGTTATTACACACTAACCTCCCTCTCCAGGGTGAACTTGAAACAAAACACACTTGTTGATAAACCTCAACTTCCCAATCAAGGGTGAACAAGGAACAAATCATCCTTGTTGACATACATAAACATCCCCCTCTTGAAAGAAACCTCATGCTTATAAATATCCGCTAACTGTTCCTCCATAGTAAGTGTAATGAAGACAAAGGCATCAACAACATTGTTTCTACAGCATGAGTGCAAGAGGGAAACTGATGAATTTGTATTCTTTTATATCAATAGAGAAGTGAAAACACAGCTTACGTATTGCAGAAAGGTATTATGAAAAGAAAAGAGAATGAAAGTAACTAATTGCTTAATATTGTTCTTGTGAAATGAAGTACTATTTGTAGCAAACTTACTGGGACATGGGTCTTGGACGTGACACATCGTCATGATGTAATAGACATTTATGCCAAGTTATTTTGAAATCCTTCGATTCATGACAAAGTTATAGTCCAGACACAAATGTGTGCACCTATTAACTGTAATTGTGATAATATGAACTTAAAAAATGTAAGAGTGACCTTGACCTTTGAGGTAGGGACGTGGTTCTTGGACGCGACACATCGTCTTGATGTGGTAGACATCTGTGCCAAGCTATTTCAAAGTCCCTCAATGTATGACAAAGTTGCAGTTCAGACACGACTGAAGTGGAGACGCACAGATGGACAGACAAACAGTGAGCTTTTTAATATGTCGCCCTTGAG
The DNA here is from genome assembly GCF_026571515.1 of Ruditapes philippinarum. NCBI lineage: Eukaryota > Metazoa > Mollusca > Bivalvia > Venerida > Veneridae > Ruditapes > Ruditapes philippinarum. The sequence goes on from NW_026858597.1 coordinate 40,688, forward strand.
GGAGGGGGGGGGGGAATAAAAATGGGAATTTGTGCAACTGTAGAAATTGAGAAAGGATAAAATTAAATACATTTTGTATTTGACTAAACTGTCAGAAAATGGGAACTGCTGCAATTGTCAAAATTGAGAAATGATAAAGTAAGCCTTGAGAATGTACACTGACATGGTCATACAAGACGAATCTCTGTAAAAATTGACCTCCACAAATACACAAGAGTCTTTTGTTAATCATGTAAAAGTAACAAACTTTCTGATCCAGTAAGTATATCTCAAAACATATTTTAAGACATGAATGGTCATTCAAACAATCCTCCACTTTTATAACACATCTCAAAATCAGTAGAAAAGACCATATTACCAAAAGACTGTACAAACAGATGGGATATTTTTGTCATTTCATCAATAACAAAACTGGATATCAACTATCACAACCTTCCAACAGAGAAATGTTAATAGCATTTGCATCTTTTTCAAAAAGTCACATCATTTGATCACTGCAAGTCATAGCACACAAATTTGTGAGTGATCAGTGCTTGAAATTTTCTTGGACAAACAAATTCAAGAAAAATACAAGCAGAAAACAAATGTAAAGTACAAGATCTCTGCAATTTCTCTTGAGTCTAACTTTCGAAACAAATTCAAACAATAAATGCTATTGTGATATTTTGGTAAAACTGTCAATTTGTTTGAATTCTAGTGTCTGATTAATTTATTTCAAATTCAACACTGTCATGGCAAATTGTTTCAAATTCAACACTGTCTTGGCAAATTCAACACTGTCATCATGGCAATTTGTTTCAAATTCAACACTGTCTTGGCAATTTTTTCAAATTCAACACTGTCTTGGCATTTTCGTTTCAAATTCAACACTGTTGGGTCAATTTATTTCAATTCAACACTGTTCAAATTGTTTCCAATTCAACAATGTCTGGGTATTTTGTTGGAAACTCAACCCTGTCTGGGTAATTTATCAAAAATTCAACACTGTTTGAGAAAATTGTTTCACAATATTGAATAAACATTGGTTGATTTGTTTCAATTTCAACATGGGTCAATATGATTTTAAGCATGGTTTTTAAAGGATGCATAGCAACTTCCTCACAACGAGCTGTCACAAGCTGAATGGCCAATGTAGAAAAAAAGTGAATTATAGCTGTTTTTTGGGACTTGATGGCAAATCTTTCTGAAAGGTAAATCATAATGAAATTACTATCAGAAGTAGGCATACACCTTTTGAGGGGTAAATCGTAACGAAAATACTATCAGAGGTGAACAAAAAAATAACAGACTTGATGATTTTATTTATAACTTTTTAGTGCAGATGAAAATTGCTTACTGTGCAACATTAAATTGTGCTTTTAAATGTTAAAAGAGGTAAGCTTTAGGCAACAAATATGACAATACCTGAACTTATTTTACATTCATCTTGTAAAGATGGAAAGACTAGACCTGTACCCACACCCAATATCCAATTACACATAGCCATGTAATTTTGAGCCAGCAGTTGGGTGGGGGTCAAAAGGGGGACAGCATATTTCTTTATAAAGAAAGTATGGGAAACCTCATTTCTGTTCCAAATTAAGGTAAATTCTTACCAGATGAACAACATAGGTTAGTGTATGTTGTAGGACTAACAAGCAGTTTATATTTTTACTTTTTAGGAACATGGCAAAGGATGTGTTGATGATGAAACATCAAAAAGCCCGGAAAATCTTGACCTGGATAGGAAAGGTACCTGATACTCTTCTGTCTCGACTCTTACGGTCAGGGGAAGATTTCCGTTTTTGTAGACTTCCCCGTCTGTTTCTATTGTTTCTATCGTTTCTATCATTTCGTCGACCACCTAGGCGGTCTCGTGAGGAGGAATCCTTTCTTCCTTGCACTAACGGCCTTCTGTTTTGACGATCTCCAGGCTGAAATTTGGTACAGACAGAACGCAGGGGTTAAACATTGGCAAGAAATTTAAGTAATTTGATGGAACGGTGACGATCGACTTCACAGCAACTGGATCAGTGGTTACGAACACAAATTCATGTAATAATCATTATTTTCAAAATGGCTGAAATATACAACATGTAACTATATAAATATATACATATCAGTGCATAATTTTCAGTGTACACTTGGGAGACTCATATCACGCCATTGAAGGGAGCGAAATAGTATAAACATGATGGTGAACATGTGAAGTCCAAGTCACGCAAATATGAACAGATATGTGGTAGCTCTCATTTCCACATGAAAATATCTGTGTGCATCTCTCTTGTCCACTGGTCAATATAAGGTTTATCAGAACCCTTCAATTCAATACATAACACAAATAAATGTATAATATATGATCAATGGTTTTGGTGCTAAATTTGAACTCAAAGTTTATTACTTAAGAAAACTTTATATAATCAGTTCCTTGAATATAAATGCTTTTCTTATGCTTAATCTTCTTCAGAAATTTTTTCTTTTTTTAAGAAAACTTTAAAATACAGTAATCAGAATTTAGAGGAAGATTTACAGATTCCTAGGGAGATTTAAGTTTTGATTATTCTATCCGATGAGAACATGGATATATATAATATTTAACAAGATTTTTGAAGAATTGTTTATAGTTCCATGAAGTATACGATTGCTGTTTATGCCTTCATGGGAGAAGGGACAAAAAGCAATTGCATTTAAGTGGAAATTGAAACAACTGGAATCTGGTGCTTGAAGACTGTATAAATGGTAAACCATGTTTCAGCAAAATTGGTGTCACTTTGCCATTGATTTACAGTGACGTTATAGGTCTAGCCAAAACGCGTGTCACCTTTTAGGAGAAGAAAAACTGTAAAGCATCTCAAAAACATGATCTTTTCTACACTTTAAAGAATAGGATTGAGGAACACTGCAATCACATTTCCCGCAATCTGATGGTTCCAATCATTGTCAGTCTATGGACATTTTCTTTAGAGAAAGGATAGGAAAATATTCCTTACTAGCCAATGCTATTCAGACATATCTGTAAGAATTAAGGTACCATTTCTAATAACAACTGAATGGATCTGTAAATAAGGAAATGGATCTGCAACAAGGTCGCAAACTGGAGATTTCAAGATCTCACTGCTCTGCTATAAAAAAAAACTATAGAATTATGTCACTTCTTTCTCAGCTAATGCTTTTATAAAACATACTTGTGAAAAGATGGTGAAGATAAAAATGTCTTTTTTGTACATTTGAATTACTTAATCTATATTTAAGCAAGAAAACATTCATTGAAAACAAGATGGGTGTAAATAAAGGAGAACAAAAAGCTTACCCTTGCTCTTTTGTTATCAGAATTTCTAATTGGTGCACTGGGACGCTTTCCAAGAGTTGTTTTCCCTCTAGTTGGTACATCAAATAAAGATGGTATGGCCCCAGAGTTTCTTTGCTGTCCCTTTGTTGCATTCATTATGATTTCTGCTTGCTGCATCTGTTGTTTTATCTGTAGCTGTTGCTCAAACTCTTGCTGCTGTATCTGCTGCATGTGTTGTTGTTGTTGTTGCAACAACAGTGCTTGTTGTTGTTGTTTCAGCAGATTCAGCTGTTCCATTTGCTCCATCTCTCTCATCTTTTCTTGTTGTAGAAGCTTCATTTGAAGGTCTGCCTTCTCCATCAACTCGCTCTGCTTTGTCCTTGGTCTGTTCATAGTATTTTGTGGATTTGGAGACAATTGGGCTCTCTTCTCTCTCGGGGTGTCTAGAAGACCTCTCTGTTGTTGTCCCCTATTTCCTCTCTGTTGTACCATTGGCTTCTCCATGAAATTTTTCTGGTCTCTGCCTATATCCATTAGTCCTCTTGGCTCCATTGGAGTATCCATTAAGCTTCTTGGCTCCTTTCGGCTGTCCATTAAAGACCTTGGCGGCCTTGGTGGTTCAGGTATATCAATTATACTTGGAGGGTCCATTAAACCTCTTTGTTGATCTCTAGGATAGTCAAGTAGACCTTGTTGCTCAGTGTGCAAGTCAAGACCTGGTATTTCCATTAGACCACGACGGTCATGTACAGAGTCGATGAAACCGTGCTCCCTTTGCTGGTCTAAAAGTCCATGTTGATGCCTACTGGAGGGCCGACCCTGCTGATCTCTAGGTTGATTCATCATGCCTCTTTGCTCATCAGCATTCCTTAAAAGACCCCTTGGCTCAGCTGGAACCTCCAACAGACCTCTGACTTCATAACCGCCGGTCTGTCTCTGCCTCTGTGTCGGCTCTTGATGCCTCATTCCTTGCTCCTCGTGTCTAAAACCTCGCTCCTCAAACCCATAATCCAGTTCCTGGCCTCTACCTGAAGGATCTTGAAGCAGGCCTCTCTGTGTATTAGCCTGAGCTTGATACAAGTCCCTAGCTGGCTCATTGTTGTAACTGTAGCCATACCCGTCATCCTGACTTTCATACCGAACATCACCACCTTGGTCATAGGCACCAGCATTAGGATCTTCATACTCTTGACTGTACGCTCCCAGATTTTCCATGTAATCCCCGCCAGCTTCATTGTAATAGCCAATATCAGCTTGCTGTTCTAATCTCCCCCCTTGGTTATATCCTTGCCTATCTCTTAAATTAGGTTGATCTAGTAGACCCCCTCGCATGTTCGGCTGTTTTCTCATGCCACCAGCCAGGTCTGCTCTCTCCAGCAGTGAACGCGGCTGGTGCATTCTGTTTTCAGTTGGAGCCTTACCAAGCAAACCACCCCCTCCTATACCTGTAAATGTAAACATAAAATCTAGAATAAAAAAACTGTCATTTAAACAAAATGCCCGATTAGTTAAACTTCAAGTACAATTTTGCTTCTTGTTTTCAATGAAGTCTTATATATTGTAAATGGTACTACACAGCATTCAATTCATAACTGCACTCAATGTGTAGTGTATAATTGGATCTATCAAATAACTATTATTATGTATAACATGCCTTACCTAAAATCTACAATGCTTTTCATATCAAGCACATGCTTAATAAACAATATTTGGAAAGCAATTTTTCTACATGTAATAATGGGTTTTTTTGGTGTTGTTTTTTTTATTAACCACATATCCAACAAAATAAATGTTAAATTGAAATGATATTGGAAATTTGATAAAACGTGTGGTATATTCCATTCTTAGTTTTCAGAATTCGATTTCAGGATTTCCCCTTTTTCCGGTCAATCGTGCTATATTTTCCCCTTCTGACAGCCCCAGGTTATTTTGAAAGTTGAAAAAACAATGATTATATTTTGTTCTGGGACAATGTATCTGCTACATAAATGTATGTCATATTGGACAGGGCTCTTGTTTGGTAAAATTTGGGGCCGAATATGGGCCCCATTCCCCCATTAAAATAGTGTTTACCCCCCTAAAACTAAAAAAAAAAATCCCCCTTGAAAATAATATTTAATGGCCATAGATCAGGCATCACGTTTTTAAGTTGATATTTTATACAAAGTATCAACGATGTTTTCAATTTGATTAGAAATAACCAAAATATTTGATTACAGCAGCTTTTTGTTGATTAATATGTTAAATGAATCTTGTTTTTGCTTGTTTTTAATGAATTAATTTTCTTCTGTTGAAATTCCCCCTTGAATGAATAATATTTGAAAATCATGGCCTCAGTCTCAAGATGCTAACGAGAGCCCTGTTGGATCATTGTATCTCTTATTTTCCTAAAAAAATCCATTCATAATTGTTTCATAGTTTGTTGTCTTATTATATGATACAAAAATTTGAAAATACAGTCAAAATCAATCAACATCGACTTTGTGTGTTTTGACAAATGCTTGTAGATCAATGACTTACCTGGCATCATCCTCTTCATGCCGGGACCTTCACCAAGCAGACCAGAACCACCACCCACCTGTGGACCTCGAGGAGCACGATTATGCATCATCTTTAAACTATAATAACAATATAACAAACATTTAATCATTTGGATCACAATGCTGAGGTTATATATAAATAACTATTAATATATTGAAATTAGTTTATGATGAGTAAATAAGAACAAGAGCTGTCTGTAGGACAGCATGCTCGACTATTCTAAGTGCTTGATAGTAAAAGAGCCTTGATATTGTTAAATTTTTTAAGTTAACAAAAGGGCTAATTTTTCTTTATAAATTCATGTTATAGGCCTTAGAGAGAGTCTAATTATACAGAATTGGCTTGACTATTCGAAAGGTAATGTCACAAGGTTTTTTATTGAGTATAATAATACTAATTACCTATGAATACATAAATTTGACAGAAAAGGTACAAAGGCTTGTTATTAAGATGTTTTATCAAGTAAATCACTACTTTATTATTATGAATGCATAAAATTGTCCCAAAAAAGGCACCAAACCCTTTAGTAGTTATTGAGATAACAGCTTACAAGCAAAACTTTACCATGAATTTCTAAGTTGAAAAAGGGGGAGAAAAGTCAGCCTAAATGCAAGATAGAATTATGGATCTTTGTCAGTGACCTACAATTATGACCCTAAATGCATATGTGAAGTTTTACATAAATATCTTTAATAGTTATTGAGATATGTAAAACTTGCATGTAAACATTAACGAAGAGACTAAGTAGAAAAGGGGATATGAATCAGCCTTAATGCATGATAGAGTTATGGAACTTGGTCAGTGACATACAATTATGACCCTCCAATTATGACCCTAAGTGCATGTGTAAAGTTTCAAGTAAATATCTTTGAAGACCGTTAACCTTTAACCAAAATTTCTAAGTTTCAAAGGGGCAAATAATTCTGCAAATATTGCAGACAGAGTTATGCAATTTTGCAAACTGATGTACATTGTTACTATAAATAAGTATTTTAAATTTCAATTGATTATCTCAAGCAATAATTGAGATATTTGACTTTACAAAAAAACTTTAACCAAAATTTCTAAGTTCCAAAGGGGCATAATTCTGTCAATATGGTAGGCAGAGTTATCCAACTTGTCAATCTGATGTACATTGTTACTATAAATAAGTATTGTAAGTTTCAATTGAATATCTCAAGCAATAATTGCGATATTTGACTTTACAAAAAACTTTAACCAAAATTTCTAAGTTAAAAAGGGGCATAATTCTGTCAATATTGTAGGCAGAGTTATCCAACTTGTCAATATGATATACCTTGTTACTATAAATAAGTATTGTAAGTTTCAATTGAATATCTCAAGCAATAATTGAGATATTTGACTTTACAAAAAACTTTAACCAAAATTTCTAAGTTAAAAAGGGGCATAATTCTGTCAATATTGTAGGCAGAGTTATCCAACTTGTCAATCTGATGTACCTTGTTACTATAAATAAGTATTGTAAGTTTCAATTGAATATCTCAAGTAATAATTGAGATATTTGACATTACAAAAAACTTTAACCAACGCAGACGCCGACGCGGACGCTGACGCCGACGCCGACGCCGGGGCGACTACAATAGCTCTCATATTCTTCGAATAGTCGAGCTAAAAAGCAATTATCAAAGTATTGCAAGCAATAAATGAAGAATTTACAGTAAAGCTCAGTAAACAAGAGCACCACAAAGGCATCATGGTAATATATTCCACAATGTAAATTTGTCAAAAATAACCTTTCAATGAGATATTAGAGAAATTTACATAAAAACATTAACAGTCAGTTGATTTTTTTATATTATAGCACACAAATCATATTCTTTAAAGTTTCAACCCCCAAAATAATGTACAATATCAGCAAATATTTTCATTTAAATGTTTGACAGTCAAAGAATTCTAATGCAGTAGGCTGGAAAATATGGCAATGGAGTTTGACTTCCGGCGTTTCACTTTTGCCAGTTTAATACACAATGCAGATTAATATGCTAATTTAATTTGTTTTCTGATTTATTTCATCTGTTTTCTGATTTATTTCAATCATTTATTGTGTTTGCTACTGAAACAGTAACACTTGCACGGATTTTTTTGGCTTATTTTATAGCCCTTAATGGGTCATATTCCCAACTATAAATAGTATATTATTTTCCCAATCCACAGGAAAATATTCCTAATTGAAAGTTTTAAAATAGAAATATAGATTAAAGAATTCTAAAATCTTTGAAAATAAGGGCTTCTTCACTGTAATAGTGCTTCCATCCTAGACAATGACTGTATGCATTCATTTAATCACTGCTACATTTCAGTTATGCATTTTTTCCCAATTTTTAACAAAACATCCCTGAAATTCCTAATTCCATGGGTATGGGTCATGTTCCCAAAATCTTGTAACGGGGAATAGGATATGACTTTTAAATTCCGTGCTCAGTTTTTGTTAAACTGAAAAATTACCGGCAGCTTCATACATTTCTAATCAGCTGCCTGATCATTCTTATGTCTTTCAACTCAAAACAAAATCAAAAGAAGACACAGAAAATTAATTTCAGGTTTGTTTATTCATTAAATTCTGACATCCGAGTATTTCTCTGATAATTAAGGGATGTCAGGGAAATTAACGGATGACGCAATTATATCTCAATGCCTGAAGGCATGTTGCACGCAACATACGGTAATCTATAGACAGATTACAACCCCGGGTGATAACGACTGATCTAACAACAACATACTGGCAAACTTATAAGGAGAATCCTATTAATGTAAATCAAGCACATTTAATACGGGAAAGTCAAATGCCGGGACCGCAAGGCCCGGGCTTTAGCTTGCCCGGCTATAGACTACATGTGTATCCTTAAAAGAAACTCAAATTAAAAAGAATATAAAGAATTCTATACCTATCAATAAATTTTCAGTGTCAGTTCTTGTCGGGCACCACCTTTTTCAATGTAACTCAGTGATAATAGGCAGGGTATTCAGATAACAAAAAAAACGCAACTTTTCTGATTATTATAAACATTGACTATTCCAAGTGAAAATGGAAGTGGTGCATGAAATATCGAATAACACCTTTAAAAGGAAAAATGAACAATTTTTTTAAATCAACTTCCACGGTTATAGAGTCGATCCGGCTTACATCGGACATCGTCCTTTATCGGACACATTCACTCTGACGTAATTTTTAGAAGTTTTTCTCTACATATACACTGCTCTCCATGCTTTACTGGTTTCAGGTGATATACCGTAGAAAATACAAATCGAACTCGCCTTAAATGACGTAATTTTGTATCAGGTTTTTGATTGGTCAAAATAACCACTCTCTTTAATTCTACTTTCATTTTGACGTCACAGAAAATATCAGAGAACTCAAAAAATTCGGTACCTAGGGATCTTTATTTTTTTTATTTTGTTATCACTAAGAATTTAATGGAATAACTTCATAGCGATTAAATGTGCACAATAAATCCGTCTGATATTACCCTCACGGAAAAAGCACTCTTATTTTTGCTCACGGCTTACATCGGACAGTATGAAAATTCAGTAAATGTTTGATTAAAGTCTAAATACGTCCACACTTAAGACATCATATTCTAGCCAACAGACTTTCTAAAAAATAAAATCTATATTGATGTATGAGCTCTGTTTTGCAAAAACATTATTTAATATTGTAACACAAATCATTCTTTTAAAAAACCTAGCTCTGAATTTCATTTAAGGAGGCAGACAGCAGCCCATTTGTCGGCGTAAAATAAGATTCGAGCGGTAAAAAGAAACAAGAGGGCCATGATGGCCCTGAGGTCGCTCACCTGTATTTAGGAGCGGGGCTAGTTTAAACCCCAGGGCTTTAATTTGAACAAACTTGGAAGACACTCATCAGAAGATGTTTCATGATGTTAAGTTTTTACTACACACATATAATGAAAAACAATGACCTCCCCCCCCTGCCCACCCCTTTGGCAGGGCCAATTTTAACCCAAGGGCTTTTATTTGAACAAACTTGGTAGACACCCACAAAAAGATGTTTTCTGCAATCTAACCTCTAGTTCACTGGGATTTTTAAAAGAAGATTTTTTAAGTTTTTACTATACACATATAGTTAAAAAAAACACTGACACCTCTGGGGCGGGGCCAGTTTTAGCCCCAGGGCTATTATTTGAACAAACTTTGTAGACACTCACTAGAAGATGTTTCATGCTTAATATCTAAACTCTAGCTATTTGGGTTTTTCAAAGAAGATTTTTAAGTTTTTGCCATACACATATAAGGAAAATCAATGACCCCCAGGGCGGGGCCAATTTTGACCCCAGGGCTTTTATTTGAACAAACTTTGTAGACACTAACTAGAAGATGTTTCATGCATAATATCTAAACTCTAGCTATTTGGGTTATTTCAAAGAATATTTTTAAGTTTTTGCCATACACATATAAGGAAAATCAATGACCCCCCAAGGCGGGGCCAATTTTGACCCAAGGGCTTTTATTTGAACAAACTTTGTAGACACTCACTAGAAGATATTTCATGCTTAACAGGGATAAAAACTAACCATTTAAGCTTGGTGGCCACCTGGGCCACTGACTGTAAAATTTTGGTGGCCCAGTAAATATATTAGTGGACCAACAATTTATGAACGGAAACGGGGCTAGCACTGGCAAAAAATTTTTAGCCAATTTTTTAGCAGCGAAAATTGCGTGCCTATATTTTATTTTCAAATAAGGCAAAATGGTTCGGCATGAGGTACATTGTATTTAGAAAAAACATAAACTATATTGTCCATTTTTATTTTGGTACCTACATTTTTTATCACATTAACACATCAAACTTATATAATTTACAGTCAATAATCATAAAAGCTTCCAGCTCAGTAGCTATAACATTTGCCTGGTTAAAACTTAAGTCAGTGGCATGACAGTAACAGCAGAGACACATTCCAATGTGCTGCTTCAGCTGGCTTGGTTAATGACAAAGATTTGGCTTGAAGAATATCTGTATCTGAAATAATACAGAAGAAACAAGTTTGAAAGTAAGAAGAGTGAAGAAAATAATATTAAAAAATTCTAAACTAAAGATAATTCAGGAATAAAATCACAAACATGTACTACTGTCATTATAAGTGTACAGGAATCAGTATAAGTTACCTGAAGGCATTTTGTATGCTTCTTAACTGAATCTTTCTTTAATATTTCACAGTCATAAGCCATTTATAAATTAATACTTCTGCAAGAGCTTTAGGGGTTACAAACTTAAATTTGATTTTAATCCAAATCAAGGTCAATCTTTTTTCCCAGGAATTCTCTGTAAAGCCAAATGTCAAATAAATTCCTTGTAAAGGCAAAATTAGGTCAGAATTAAATGGCAATTTAATTCCCCCCTCCCTCAAAAAATATAAAAATGAAAAGAAAAACAAAACACAAACATAAAAACAACCATTACTCTTAACTAATAACTTCTTTGATCTGTTTATCAACAACGATAAGATTTACTGAATTCAAACTTACCGTCAACAGGTCAAGTTGTCAACTGCAGAACATAATTTGTCGCTTTTTCATACCCAAGTAATCTTGGGATGCCGCTACTTATTGTTTCATATTAAATATTAAGACCCAATTTTTCAATGCATATTCAACAATCTGCCAGGTATGTTCACGACAATTAGTGTGATGTAAACAAACGGTGAGGGCAAGTGTATTAGACTGTGTTACTGTTCATATCGATATTTAATTCGGAAGGTAAGTTAAAAATATAAACCAGTCAATGACCCACAAGAAGTAGACTGTGTCGCTGTGTTTTGAGATAAGAAGCGGTAAAGCGGAAATTAAAAATGGAAAACCAAATGTGTACTTTTCCATTCTTAAAATAGCAAATGCTAAATTTAGACTGGAGATTCCAAAAGTCATACTTTTTGTAAGTTTGAGCCAATCGTGATTTTCTTGAGCCAATTAAATAATTCTGGAGCCAATTTGCTCATTTGCTCGTGAGTTGATTTAATGGTGGATATTATTATTAATTTAATCTACGGCCGATTTTTTTAGTCGCCGACTGGACGACTATTTTGAAATTTTTGGTAGTCCAATTACAAATTAAGTCGCCGTGGGCGACCGCTAATTTTCAGCCCTGCTTAATATCTAAACTCTAGCTATTTGGGTTTTTCAAAAAAGATTTTTAAGTTTTTGCCATACACATATAAGGAAAATCAATGAGCCCCAGGGCGGGGCCAATTTTGACCCCAGGGCTTTTATTTTAACAAACTTTGTAGACACTCACTAGAAGATGTTTCATGCTTAATATCTAAACTCTAGCTATTTGGATTCTTTAAAAGAAGATTTTTTAAGTTTTTGCTATACAGTCATATAAGGAAAATCAATGACCCCCAGGGCAGGGCCAATTTTGACCCCAGGGCTTTTATTTGAACAAACTTTGTAGACACCCATTAGAACATGTTTCATACTAAATATCTAAGCTTTAGCTCTTTGGGTTCTTTAAAAGAAGATTTTTTAAGTTTTTACTATATGCATATAGGGAAAATCAATGACCCCCTGGGGCGGGGCCAATTTTGACGCAAAGGCTTTTATTTGAACAAACTTGGTAGACACTTATTAGAAGATGTTTCATGCTATATATCTTAGCTCTAGCTCTATGGGTTCTTTAAAAGAAGATTTTTAAGTTTTTACTATATGCATATAGGGAAAATCAATGACCCCCTGGGGCGGGGCCAATTTTGACCCCAGGGCTTTTATTTTAACAAACTTGGTAGACGCTTACTAGATGATGTTTCATGCTAAATATCTTAGCTCTTTGGGTTCTTTAAAAGAAAATTTTTTAGTTTTTACTATATGTATATAGGGAAAATCAATGACCCCCCTTGGGCGGGGCCAATTTTGACCCCAGGGCTTTTATTTGAACAAACTTGGTAGACACTTACTAGAAGATGTTTAATGCCAAATATCTAAGCTCTAGCTCTTTGGGTTTTTTAAAAGAAGATATTAAAAGTTTTTTCTTTCGGTTGCCATGGCAACCAGAGTTCTGCATGGAATTAAATTCTTTGAACAATTTTTAAAGGTGACCACCAAAGGAACATTCCTGTGAAGTTTGGATGAAATTGGCTAAGTGGTTTATGAGGAGATGTCATTTGAAGCAAAAGTTTACGGAGGCCGGACGGACGCCGGACGAAAAGCGATCACAAAAGCTCACCCTGTCACTTTGTGACAGATGAGCTAAAAAGAATCGGTCATCGGCCATGAAAGACTGACTGTCTACCACGCAATTTTTATGAATTTATTCATATTAAACCTATACACTCATTCAGTATCCTCTATCGCATTTGCGTATATTTCTTGGGTTAGACGGTAACAGGATGCTTGTATTCCGAAATTTCAAGAAATCGGGAGGAATACCTGCGGACTCCGTTGGGATCCCTAAAAAAATACAATGCAATTTGAAAAAATATTCTTAATTGAAAGCCTGTTTATTTTTTTGTCTGAAACCTTAATTATTTTAAAAAACTTAACCCTGTCCGATAATCCCCGAACAGAAATTGTATGACCGATGATCCCCGCCTTTAGTGTCCGATACAAAGCTCTTCTGTCCGATTCAAGACGCTTTTAATTCAGAACACTTTAGCCCTATTACTATACACATAACATCGAGATATGTAGATTAGAAGCGGTAGAATGCTTTCTGCAAGAACGGTTTATGTACCGGGTGAAACGGAACAAAGAGGAGATTACTATCAACTCAATTATAGCCCGCTTCGTCCGGAGGTGTCTGATAATTGCAGGATCTACTCAGGCTTTGCCTAATTTAATATTACATGTATGACTAAACTTAATTATCAATTAACATGCTTTAATTCTCATCTGCCACATTCGAACCAATCAGGGTTAACAATTTTACAGCTTTAACACCCAATAATTTAAATTATTCTGGAAAGTCAAAGGCCGAGACTGCGAAAAAAAAATAACAAAAAAATAGCTGCAGACATATTCTATAGTCTAGTCAGGTACTGTTACTTCAATACTGTTTATGGAAACGGACCATGGAAACAACCTCGAATGTGAATAAACTGCATGGCATTTGTATACAAGTGAATTTGACTAAATCTTAGAGTACTAGGATAATTTAACCGAGACAAAATATATCTTTGCACCGTTACTTAAACATTTTTGCTTGTTTCGTTACAAATAATCGGCTTTGAAAAGAAATTAAACTAAATTCTTTTATGCAAATGTTTAGTTTATAAACTTATTGTAACTATTTTTAACCTTTTTCACATCAAGTATACGTTGAACGCAGGATTTCCAACTAAACACGATTCGCCAAATTTGTCCCCACGAATTATTCTAGGTTAACAATTTTATGTAAACGAAAAATCATTTTCACTACGTGCACCAGGATTTTCATATGATGAGAAGTTTTAATTGCAATATTATTTGTTTTTATTCATTTTCTAAGTAAAACTTTATTTAAGTAAAGAATTGGATAAAGAAAGCAAAATGCTTGATTAATTCGTTTTGACATTTGTGTCCGATTTGTATTTTTTACTTTCAGTTCGACCAATCAAATTGTCGTTTCTAAAAAGTATGGGAAAAATCCTTCCGGTTCATTCATAGTTTTGGACGATGCGGCTGGTGGATTGTAAACAAAAAGCGACAAAACGAAAATGACAAGCATTGGCGTGAATGGCTCGTCCTCGTCTACTGATGGGCTCCCGAAACAGTTCGTGACGTCTTTGAGGATTCTATTCGATATATTAGACGAAGAGCGAACAGGTTATGTTCGTTTACGCGACATTGAAAGCCGTTGGCATGAGGAAGGAGTTTCAGGATTACCTAGCGGAGTTATTGACACTCTCAGGAAAGTGGCACCAAGAAATGGGAGACTTACCTTCGAGAATTTTGTAACTGGTTTAAAGTTATCTCTGTTGAAGAACACTGGTGCAAATTTTAAGCAAGATACTAGTCAAAGGAGACGTGAAATTCCTCAACAAAATACCCACAAGCAAGGGCCAGGGGCAGGGAATGTAAATTTGCAAACAGACAATTTAAGGCCTGCACAACCACCAGACTATGAGAACATTGTACCAACTGAAAGAATGCGGGCCGATAGAATCTTGCCAAATCAGAGTGTGTACAGCGGGCATAGAACCCGTCCCAAAATGGGCAGTCAGGTGATAAGTTCAAATACCTCTGGACCAAATACAGCAACTGTTCGACCAAATAATGTTTTACAGTCACAGAACATTGAGTTGAGGAATCAGATTTACACTCGAGACCAAACCCAGCAGGCTGCAGTGAAAACTCATGTTAAACCAGAACATTCACGGATATCTGATGATAGAAATCAGAATGTGAGACCATCCTCATTCCATCCAAGACATAGTACAGATGGAAACCAGGTTAGAAAGGAACACACTAAAATACCATATAGACCTAAAAGTGCTCTTGCAGAGTTACAAAGACCAAAGGAAGTTAATTTTAGCGATGTGCCTGTATCTAGACCAGATCGCCCACCTCCATACCGTAGACCTCAGGAAAGAGAATCTGATGCTGCTCCAGTCCTGCCTCCTAAAGATATGAATGGACGTATAATGAATGAGCTGAAAAACTGGCAAAAGGATCAGCAGATATCCCCACCTGGTCACAGAGGAAAATTACACACAGTACACAGTGATTCCAAACTTTCTGATCAGAAGAAGCATGAAATCTATGGTAAGGTCTTTTTCAGCAGGGCTGGTAAAATCTGATTTTGATTTCCTTGTATGTTTTATCAGAAGTATTTCATTACTTGTTTGTTTGATATTTTTAGAATTAAATTCCTAGAAATTCTCACTTGTCCGCACAAACTGTAGGCCAAGTCACTTACAGAGATGTTGGTAATTACTGCTTAGTTCTGTATTCAGGAAAGCTTGTTAGTTTGGTTACACATCAGTGATTTTTCTACTTATATAACAGACTCCGAAAAAAGGCCTCTTCCCAATTGAAATTTTGTTTAAAATCATGCAGTTTTCCCAAAAATCTGAACTTAAACCAGCTTTTTTACTTCCCAAATCAGCAATTTTAGCGATAATTTTTCCCAAAATCAAGAGGCTCAGGCCTCTTCCCAATTAAGTGAGAAAAATCACTGCACATAGGTAATTGAATGCAAATTTTCAAAAAATTTCAGTACTAAAATGTCCTGACTCCTTCTGACACTATGGTATAGGCATACTAACACAAACTTATATAATGTAAGTTGTAACTTAAAAATATTACTCCTTCAGTTCACTGTAAATGTTTTATCAAATTCTTAAAACTCCCATACTTTAGTTCTTTAAATATCATTTTTTAAATAGTAAATCTTCATATTAAAAATAAATTATAGTTACAGTCCCCATTCTTTTCTTTTCAAAGAAATAAGGGGGATATAGAAATGGGTTCTGTCCGTCCGTCCCTCTACCACACTTTGTATTTGGTCCATAACACAGCCATTCTTAAAGGGATTCTGAAATAACTTGGCACAAATGCTCTGCACCATGGTAAGACCCTATGTCATTAGCAACACCTAGACCCAACCTCCGTCAAGCTCACACTCAGAGGTCAAAGTAGAACATGGTCTCGTCTGTTAATTATAGGTCCTCAAATTTTGTGTCCTATGCACATCTTTTCTATTGATCAAGGATTTTGAAATGCATGTAACAATTGTAACTTGGCACAAATATTTACCATAATAAAATGCCATGTCATGCATTTGAACACCCAGATCTTGACCTGCAAGATCAATTTCACATTTGGAGATCAAAGGTCAACATAGGTTGATGGAGGGGTATTTTTCTTGTACAATCCATAACTTTTTCATCTATTAAATGTTTTTGAAATAAAATTGCACAAAAATTTCACTATTTATTAAGACAATATAAGACTCCTTGCCACCATGATGAAGGTCACACTTAATAGACTGGCCAAAGCTGAACATGGTCTGTGATTTCCTTGTCCAGATAATATAAACTCAGAAAGCATTTTGGAGATTCCAACTAAATGGAAAACAGTCATGGGGTTTTTACATAATATAACACAGGCGTATGTAAGGCCTTTGTAAGAGAAATTTCCTTAAAGAACAATTCAATGTGAAGTGTTCCAAAAAAATTCTTACTTACATTTATAAGCTTTTTTTCTTTCCCAAACCAGCAATTTGAGTGACAATTCTTCCCCAAAATCAAAGGGGCTTTGGCATCTTTCAAATTAAGAGAGAGGAACCCCTTATGTTATGTGGGAGGGAGTGCATGATCTTTACATGCAACAAAAATAAAATGAAATATAAATTAAAATATGTGTAGAAGAGTGTTGTTTTCATTAAAAATATTTTGTAATTTGCATGATCTACTAAAACCTTTTTTTTTCTCTTATTACAGCGCCTTATGTCCTTCATTCAGCATTGAATATTTAAGCAAAAATAAAGCAAACAGCTGTATAGATTATTGCTATTCTTTAATATAAAAAAACATAGATCTTGGGTCTAAGATATTGATTTCTGTGCTAAACAAGCTCCTTCATAGTAATAAAGTGCCACCATGTGGTAACATATTGCAATTCAGACATACTTCAATGGGTTTTACCCACAGACATTTGGGGTTTGGAGCTCAAAACGCCTTTAAAATCCAAATAAAATGCATATTTGTCAATCCCAGCACATGTACTGATCATATATATCAAAAAAACTTAATATAAGCCGTTTTGAAAACATTTCATATTTCAACATCTATAATTATAGATGTTGAAATATGAAATGTTTTCAAAACGGCTTATATTAAGTTTTTTTGATATATATGATCAGTACATGTGCTGGGATTGACAAATATGCATTTTATTTGGATTTTAAAGGCGTTTTGAGCTCCAAACCCCAAATGTCTGTGGTTTTACCTGTTTTTAATACATCAATTCTATTGATTTGTGGTCCAAAAAAAGGTAATTAAGTCAACAGCCTTTAGAAGTAATCAATAGGGTTTTTGTAATGGTTTTATAGTTTTACATTTTGTAAGTTGTTTTTTTTCCACTTGATTGGGAAGAGGCCTTTAAGTCTCTTGATTTTGGGGGAAAATATTGTTAAAATTGCTAATTTGGGGTGTAACCTGGGAAAACTGCATGATTTTAAAGAAAATTACCATCAATTTTAATTTGTGAATTTTTTACTCTCTGTAACGACTGTTAAAAATTGGAATGAACATCATCAACATGATCAAATATCACATGTACATGTATATTCCTTTACTAACCATTAAAATTAATAATGGAAATTAAAGTCATATTAAGGTCAATTTAGCCCTGAATTGAACATCACAAAATAAATTAATTAAATAAAATACTCAAATAGTGACCTGCATTGTAATGGGAAAAAAACATTGTTGATATGTTTTGTTATTTTGTTTCTTGTCATGTTTTTTTTTATTTTATATTTTTTTTTAATTATTTTCCTTTATACTTATAATACATTATTCTAATAAATAGAATGAATGAAGTCTCATATAATTTGTTGAAAATGAAGGCATGAAAATATGTTTGTAAAAGCCACCTGGTTAATTGTTTCCTGTTTAAACATATCAAGGGTATTTTTTGTGTGCAGAAAAAATTCTGACATTCAGAAGATCTTGTGTTGCAGACAACAAAAAGGATCAAACATTTGTTTGTTTTATGAACGATAGTGGATTACGATTAAATCTCTTCAAGTACAGTCTGTTGATTGAGTAAGACGTAGTTTATACGGCCTGCTAGTTTTGTTTGACACCCAAAATAATATCCATTATTTTTGGAAAGATGTCAACGATATTAGCTCCCCGTTATTGTACTAATTAGCTTTGTTATATTGCAACGGTTGTTTACAAACTTGTCTAACCTGTGGCCATTCACTGTTTGTCACAATAGATCTATTGTTAGGACACAAACTATTGGGAGCTCTATGTCGGTCATTCTCGTAATTTTATTATTAGTGCTGAAAACAGCAATTATGCTATTATTTTAAACATAATGATCAATTGATGTATTGAAAAAAGTATAAAAGTATTGATTTTACAGCATGTAAATTAATGATAAAGGTCAGATTATATGGTTTATATATAAAAATAAAATGTGGCAGTTTTTGTATAATAAAAATTTACAGTATTTACATGTAGCAAGCAAATTGATATAATAGAAGAGTCCAAAATCCTAAAAGCATCATAAAGTTTGAAAATCTTACATTGATCAACTGAGGCACTTAAAATTGAATATTTATAAAGATGATGATAAAGAAATATATAAATTTAACATATGATTTTGTAATAAGTTTTATTACATGTATATCCTTGTTTAAATTCCATTAATTTGAAATTAAAATTTCAAGGACGTCAGGTAGCTTTATAAAATTGCAACTTAATCATTTGATACCATTTTATAATGAAAAAAGTTTTTTTCTCTCTTGTATTGAGCATGTGTCAGATGTTATCACTCCTTTGAAGTTTAATAGTGATCAGACTTTTCAATGATCAAGGTGATACAAGTGTTTAAGTCAATGATCCATGTGACAAGACGCTTATTGCCGTGATAAGAGGCGCACAGCCTTACTTGTTTTCAGTCGTTGGTGAAATGTCAGGCCCTTGCAATTGAATGTATAGATTTGGTGTGATAAATGGATATGGTACAAAATGACTTTGAAGTACAAAGATGTAAAATAGATACTTCAATTTATAGAATGAAGTCTATCCAGTCATTAGTTATACATATATTTGTCACTCTTTTTAGATATATGCATTTAATTTTCTTGTTTTAAATGTATTTGTTTGTCATTTTGTTTTATCCGAGAAAGCGCATACTTGTAAATTCAATCTAATTGATATCAATTTTTACAATATAATCTAATTGATATCAATTTTTACAATATATTGCATTGTGCATTTCGAGAATCTCAGATAAGCATTATACATGATTGAATATGTACAACATTTTGTTAAAAAAACTTTAACCCATTATAGTCTGCCGGAACCAAAAGTCATGATAAGCCATTGCCGCCAGTATAGAGCCAGGCCAGGGTTGACTTAAATTTTTGTGTAGTCTGATCAGGCTTTATATTGTAATCTTACCAATCTCAATGCTACATGTATCCCAAAATTTGGTAAAGAGTAGTTACAGTCCCAAAAATAGAAACTGGACATAAGTCCCATTTAGAAGATTCTGCTGCTAGGGGAATGGTTTAAAGAGTTAAGATATGTGAAATTTTGCTGTACCAGAATTCGATTAATTAGCCCTATAAAGATCCCAATTTGGTTACAGACAGCATAATTATCTCCTCTGTAGTGGTAAACAAGATTTTAAAACAAAAAGTTTGCAAAATATTATCTTACTATGTTTATCCACTCTACAATATTTCACAGGATTTATATTGATATGTTATAAAACCTTTTTACTTATTTCCTGATCTTTAATTTGTCACCTGCCAGGCTTTATATTTCAACATTTTAAGAATATCACCATCATCATTTATACTGTAGAGATGAAAAAAGGGTCTTGAAAATACAAATTTTAGAGTAACTTAAATAGAACCTGCAGCATATATAATAAATAAAAATATCTTCTATTGGTAGACTCTGTATTCATATTTCCTTGCATAAGTAATTTTTAAGGGATTCGCTTTAGAACGTAAATACTTTTTCAAAGAAAATTAACAATGTTTTTAATGCAGAGTCTGAGACAGTGACTGACAATTTGAGGGTTGATTGCAAAACTGCATTAACTTACATGAAAAAAGAAGGACTTACAACTGTTTTGCAATTAAATCTTGAAATTGGGAAATTATATTTTAAAAAAATTTGCATTTGGAATGCCTAATTGTTTTACTGCTAGTAAATATATAAAGAAGATCTGCTAATGTTTTAAATAAACAAATAACTAAAGTAGTGCATTATAAAAGGTCTCATGAAAGAGAAACACCTGTTGGTATTGAATGAATGTCATTTTATGGTAAAAGTTAAATTGCACTCTGGAGTATTTTATGCTGACATTTAAGTCAATTAATATTGGCAACTGTGATTTTGATAAAGTGCATATTGACTTAATTATTTTGATTAAAACAGCATAGGTAGTGTATAAACTCTGACTGACAGTTCTGTATTGTTTTGTTACAGTTTCTTAAGGTTTTGGGGCACAAATTATAGAAAATATCCATACAACAGTCAAACCTGTTTACAGAGGCCATCCAAGGAAGAAAACAGATATGAGCCGCATCATGACAAAACCAACATAGTGCGTGTGTGACCAGCATGGATCCAGACCAGCCTGCGCATCCGTGCAGTCTGATCAGGATCCATGCTGTTCGCTATCAGTTTCTCTACTTAAAATATGGTTTGTAAGCGAACAGCATGGATCCTGATCAGACTGCGCGGATGCGCAGGCTGGTTTGGATCCATGCTGGTCGCTAACGCATAATAATAATAATAAAGGCTTTATTTAACGAGGCTGCATATTCGCCAAAACGATCTTCCATCTCAACATATTTACAACATATCTACATCAAACAATTATACAAAAGACAATGTAATATTATAAAACATGGTATTAACTAGTTATAAATGCAATGACAAACTAAACATGAATATTAACCATTAACAATGAAAACTGCAGTAAACATAATTATACAAACATAATACTTTGGTATTACGCATAACGTTAGTATTTCGAAACGCGGCTCATATGTACTCTATAAACAAGTGGTCTTTATTTGGGGATAACATTGTTCTTTATAGTAAATAAAGAGTTGTCACAGAGTGGCCTTAATTTACAGGGTGATCTTTATTCAGAGAAGGTCTTTATTACAGGTTTGACTGTTATTGTAACAAAGGTCTGCCTCACAATAAAATCATATCCTGGCCTGTATTTTATGAAAGAAAAATGTACTAGGCCTGTATTTTTATGAACGAAAAAAATACTTTGGCTGTATTTTTTGAAAGGTTTTTTAAAACCAAATATCAATTTTGTTTCCAGCCTTTAACCAAAAATAAGATAAAAAATACCATAACAAAATGAATGAATCAAATACATTAGTTTTTATCCCAAAAAGGGGAATCTGCGTAGATATGTAATTGTCAAATAGATTATGATGGGTATACCTGTATTTAAAAGTCAAACAGATTGTGTTGGTGAATTGGAGCTGCCATTTTGTTAGCAAATTGTATTTAGTGGCTGTATTTGAATATGCAAAATTGTTATGGATTCTTGTCTCTCTTGCCAAAAAGCATGTGAATAATTATGAACAGTTTCTTTTCTTTTTTCCTTCAAATTTCCTAAAAAATTTCAAATGTAACATTTGATATCAACAAAGAAATCTGCCAATGTTATGAGCATTATGAATAGCTTGATAGTTTGTCTCAGTTGACTGAAATTTTCTATACTGTAAGAGGTTTTAATTATCTTGTTTAACCAATATCTGAGGTGATTTGATTGTGTCCGTCAACATACAAGATTAAGAAACTTTGATATATTTTGTTTACTTGATAAAAGATACATAGTCACAATGTAGCTGGTATAAGTGGGTATGAAATGACAGTAAAATCTACTTCAATAGGGTAACTTGTATTAAAAACGAGTGAATAAAGATTTTTATCTTTTATAAATCCCACTGTAATTGTCTGGTGTAAAATAAGATTTAATTTCCATGACAATATATTTGATCTTGCGGTGATAATTTACCTTCAAAGCCTTGCTGTTAATAAAATCATAATTGACGCGAATCGCACAAAAAATAATAATTTTTTTTTTCATTTTTATTTAATTCAAAACAAGATTTTCACAGTTCAGTAAGTTTTGATGACTAAGTAAAAAATATGCCTTTTATTTTGAAAAAATGTGAAGTCTGTTATCTATATTTGTCTGTCTCATTTTGAATTTGCGGTTTTGTACAATTTAGGTCAAAATTTCAAACAAACCAATCAGATTATTTCTTTTTTGAATGATTCATTTTTAAATAAATAGTTATATTTGTTTAAATTGCTTAAGATTTGAAAACTGTTTAAGTAGCAAAAATGTGTTGACATCTTTAGAAAGTTTATTATAATTTTATCTCATAACCAGTTTGTTAAACTGATTAAAACTTAAAAGATATATTTTTGAAAATATCTCCCTATTTTCATCACATGTTAAACTTTTTTAAACTTAAAAGATATATATTTTTGATATTTCCCGATTTTCACCTTAATTATGCTCTCTCATTTCTACATTAATGATTTAAGGAAATAAAAGTCTGTAAACCTTATAATAACTTTGTTAATGAATGCAATTTGAAGACAAGCTAAAAAATATATAGATATATATTGTACAAACTCAGTCTTGTGAAAATGTCTCACAACATTAAATACAATCTTTTGTTAACCCTAAATAACAAGCTAGATATCTTTAATGTACTTGTCCACCACCTCTCAACCGATTTATTTTTCCAGAGACTTACAAAAAATTGTATAATTCTTGTTAATCATATGAGTTTATTTATTTTATTGGATGTCATTTGGATGCATTAGCGCCAGCGATCGCCCCTATGGCATTATGAATAATCGCTTACTATGGTAAAAAAACTTTGACACTGGACAAAATAGGTCCAAGACTTTGTCATGGTATTTAAGAAATCATAATTACCCTTTCTAATTTAAAACTGAGACTGGCCATTTAACTACTAAAATTTCAATCCTTTTTTTATTTTTTTCCAGTAAATATTGATCAAATACGAAAACATGAAGCTAGTCAACAGGGGGCACCAGCAGGTACAGGAGGAACCAGAAAACCGGTAATACGGCAAAATTCTAGACGACATACCCTCTCAAGTGGAATAGACTATAATGTGGTACAGTATTTTATTATTCGTAGCTACTTCGTAATACATTATAGTTTACATATTCTGATATAAGATTTAGTTATTAAGATCATGGGTACATATAACTAAGGATCAGTTTTTTAATATTTCTGTATTGTGTTTTATCATGTTTATTTAGATTTGATACCATATTATGCAGACTCTGTTTGATTGAGTCTGTTCACGAAAAATAATCTCTCAATAATCAACATCTCTCAAGCCTTTGAGGGCCTAACAACAGCTTAATTCAATTCTTCAACACTAATATGCTGGAATCAATGTTCTCAAAGGACCTAAAAAATATCAACACAAATTTGGATGCAGAACTTGTGCTATTTTATCAGACATGGATTAAGCTGAAAATTTTCAGATAAATTTGGGATTTGTAGAGAAGTCCCAACTATGTTATCTTTTATGAATTTATTTACAGTTTCTCTTTCAACAGTCTATAGAGATGCATTATTTACCTAATTTTCAAATATTATCAATATGCAGACATGTACTACTGGCCCTCTCCTTCACCAAATTCAATCAACCAGGTAATTTTAGCTCTTGAAATAATTCTGGGAAAATCTCTCTTAAACTTGAAAAGTTTTTGTGAAACACTTTAAAAAGTGTTTGTGTAACCTGACAAGTGCTAAAATAATAAAAGAAAGAGTATAATGTACGACCCCCACATACCTATGACAAGGGGAATAAAGGTATAGATGCTTTGTAACTATTATCTTACAGGCAGCATCAGTTTCTACCCATACAACCAGTGCCGTCTTATCATGGTCTGCACCGTTCATTATTCCATCATTACAAATTGAAAAAAAAATTCACAAAAAATGATAAATGGTTAAGTCCAGATTGAAAGATGGATGAGTCCATTTATGTATATAGTGAGATAAGGCTTAAAAAATGTTTTCGGCTATTTATAGATTCGGAGGATGAAGCAGCTAGAACAAGAGAAGGACGTGTTGTTACAGGGTCTCGAGGTCGTAGAACGAGCCAGAGACTGGTATCATAAACAGATCTCAGTCGTCACCGACAAACAAAACTATGCTGAAAAAACATCCTGCAGTGTGAGTAGTGTTTGAATGTTATTCTATAAGCAATATTTATTAATATTTGTGAATTCATATGCAAATTTTACTCATCACTTCTACACTTAGAGTTGAGTGAGAATTTGGATTAATAAAGATTACAGTAAAATGTGGATTAACATCTCCTAATGGGTGTCTACCAAAATTGTTCAAATAAAAACCCTTGGGTTAAAATTGGCCCTACCCCAGGGGCGTATATACAGGTGGGCAATTTCAGGGCCATCATGGCCCTCTTGTTTGGTAAAAAATTATTGTTTGTTTCTCTAAATGTATCAAAGCATATTGATTTGATGGTTACCATCCACTTAATTCTGTGCTGTTTACATCCACTTTAATTCAATGTTTATTATTATATGTCGTAACTTTAGTGCAATAACTGGTTAACTCCTAATAGAAGGATTTAACCTGCTACTGCACTTATGTGACGGTATATTAAATGATTATGTCATACAGTACTCATATTGACATTATTTCTGATTAAACAGGAGCAATGGTCTAGTGGTTAAGGTGTCTATCTATCAACACAGGGGCCATATGTTTGAGCTGTACAAGTGTTACTATTATATCTCCTCATACAACACCACTGACCAATACTGGTTTACTCAGAGTAGCGAACCCCAAGTCAGCTTTAATCTTAGTCACAACAAAGCATTAAAACATTTATTTCAACTATTTGTTTTCTATTAATTTACAGGATGTAACATTACAGTCACAACAAGAGAGGATGGACTTTGTACGCAGCAGAATTACAGATGTTAATATGAACCTGAAAACACTCATGCAGACTTCAGAATCCGTAAGAGTTTTTGGCCTTTTTCTAAGAATTTTTTTTTTCCCTTGTCCAGTATTGTGATCGAAAATGATGCTTTTTTCGTCTGCTTGCTTAAGCTGAATAGGGAGAGAATGAGATTTGTAATCCAGTATTCACTGGTACAATCCTCAGACAAGGTGAATCTTGATTGTGCTAATTAGACTGGGATATCGAATCTAAATGGTCATTTGTCTCTCACCAATAATTTAGGAATTAAGTGGGATTAGAACTTGCTCAAATGTAATAAGTAGTTGCTCACCTTGCTGAGAAATTGGTAATTACTGGTTAGTTATATCGAAAAGCCAGACAGTTGGGGTGACCACCTAGATATGACCAAAAAATTAATGTGTTAAAACAACATTAATGTAAATAAACAAAATTAATATTATTTTTCAAAGCATTGTAATTATGTTTTTGCATTTTAAAGCTGATTAATTTTTTCATTGAATAAAATACATGAAAGTCAATATGTAGTTATGAATAAATAATCTATGACCTTCCCGGATGTTGCTTAAGCCTGACCTCTAGACTGTTGTTTAAGCCTTAACTTCGGGATGTTGTTTAAGTCAGTTTTCTAGGTTATCGCTTAAGCCTATAAGTATGTGACACAGATTTTCAAACTTATTTATCTCTATGTTTTGTTTATTTATTGCTGCTAACTCTCTTTGGATAAATTGTTTTAGTCAGAGAAGAAGCATGCAAATGTTATTAAAAATAGATGATTAAAAATTAAATGTTCTGTTTTTTTACAGGGATTTCCAGCTCATATGAATCTTGCCATTAGAAGTAGTGCATTTCCTGATGATAAGGCAACGAAATGGCTCAAAGAGCAAAATAAACAGCTGACTCAGGTATGTTTATATAAATATAATATTGTATAATTCAATACTTGTATGAAGTGATACCAATTAAGGCTTAGATTTAGATACTGTATTATTACTCATCAATAGATGTTTTTGTTTGGTTTTATGGTGCAACAACACAATTTAGGTCATATGGTGCTGAAACAACAATTTGGCTAACCTCAGATCTATTCAAACTTAAATCACAAACAGGAGTCGAAACCATTTCACCTGCTGATGCTTAGAGATGCATAGACTCCAATAATTGGAACCAATTAAGTCACCTCTTATGATCACGCAGGAATAAATGATGATTGCAGTTCTTAAGCCTTAACCATTAAAGGCAACCCTTCAGCCACAAGGGGCTACCCATATGCAATAGATAGTAAGGAAATCTAGAACACATTCAATATGAAAATGTCATAGATTATTTATCAGGTTCATGGAGTTTCAGCAGTGTTTAGTTAAATTTTAGATATTTCCTTCATTTTTATTAACACTCAGTAATATCAAAATAAGACATTATTCAGTACAATTTCTTGTCTGTATAATTAATGTGTACATTGACTTCTTCAGCCAATCAAAGCAAGGCTTTCCAATGTATTTTCTTGTCTGTACATGCACATTGGCTATTAATACCTAAGCCATTCAAGCATACTGGTTTTGTATTTGTTATTTTCAGGAAGTGGGGTCAAAGAGTGACAGAATTACACAGCTAGAGAAAGAGAAGGCTAGTCTTATCCGAGATCTGTTTGAAGCCAGGTCAAAACATAAAACAAACTATGATGATACAACCTTCATGTGATATTACACGTTTCACACATTATATGTGTCTTCTTTTGTGTTAAGTGTGTGAAATGTATGTTACGAACAGACAGAAGATGCTCTTTGTATTTGAATGTTTAAGTGTTTGTAAACCACGGCATTGAAAACTTGATCAGATCCATTAACCCAATGGTGCCTTTCCTCAAGAAAATTGGAAACGGACATGTAGACAGTGCTATAGATATTCACCAAAATGAAGAATATAAAAGTGTCTACTGGAGTGCAGACCTTAAGTTGGACACAGTTAATAAAGCAATATTCCCAAAAAAGCCTAGCTTGACACCTTGTGTTTGGGGTTAAGCTATAATTGTGATTTTTGGAGGAAGTTTTGATATAATCAATTCTTTTTATTGCATTTATTTTTGTATTGTACTATAATCTATGCAAGCTAAAACTATATATTTC
Source organism: Ruditapes philippinarum (assembly GCF_026571515.1). NCBI lineage: Eukaryota > Metazoa > Mollusca > Bivalvia > Venerida > Veneridae > Ruditapes > Ruditapes philippinarum. Next base: position 68,316 of record NW_026858597.1, read on the forward strand.
TAAGGCTTTAATTAGGCTTTTGAATAATGTTTTGATACATGTATTTTATAACTGAATAGCTATCCTTGAATTACATTAATTTTTTTTCAAGGAAAATAATTCATGGATATTATCACTAAGTTCTCAAAAAAAACATCAAGATAAAAAAGTATTTTTGTGATAACAATTGCCGTTTTTGGTGTGGTTTGAGTTTTTATCAAGGTTGTGGTAGGTGTTTTTTTCCGTCCAGTTTAGTTATAGGCCATTTGTTCTCCATTGCTGATTCATGTGTGGCAGTCGGAGAAATATACATGTAATTACACAATGCTTTTTAAAGCCTGGTAGATGAATGCCCATTTATCACTTAAGGTCTTTTAGAAATTGTGTGCGGCAAAAAAGAAACAAAAATATAAAAAATATATCTAAATCTGAAGATGTACAATAATTCTGCAGTATCTGAGAGAAACAAATCAAGCATTAAGAAATTTATGATAATCGCATTTTCACATAATATGCATGCTTAAAGGTAAAGGTGTTTCATAATAAGATATGTACATACAATTAAGTACTTAAACAGAATGGGGTTCATCTATGGCTGAGTTAGTAAGACTTTTTATCTTTTGCACCCCAACTGCTGTGGGTTCAAATCCTGTAATGGACTTGTATTTTTTCATGTGTGAAAAGTTATCAAGGTAGCTGTACTAGCTTACTGGTCAGTGGTTCTATTCAAATGCCTGCTTTATACAAAAATGTTATTATACAAAGAAGCACCTGAGATCTAACAGGACTTCTGGGAGGTAACCAGAGGGTCATTGTGACTTAAAAGCCAACCCAAAATATACCAACAGGAAAAATTAATGTACTGCAAGCTTGTGATATTTATTTATATTCATGCATTCCATAAATGAAATTTTCTATGAACTTATAATTTTATGTCTCTACTAAGGGTTGGGGGTTAGTGTATGGGATTGCCCTTGTCCATACATCACGCCAACTGACAAAACAGTGAATTGTGGGGCCATCCATGTTGATATGGATACATTTCTACTTTTTGTCATTATATTTATTGTAAATTTTTACTTTGCAGTTTTACATTATGATATATTGTTTATGCCAAAGAAACTATGTTGCTTTTTTTCTTGAGTTTTGGGTTTTTTTTTTTTTTTTTTTCATTTTGTACAAAAAAGAAACGACTGCTGTATTTAAAAGGAAATTTTTGATTTTGGAAAATATTTATTTTATAAACTAAAACTCTTACATTACTATTAATTACTTGAACTCTGAATTTCTTGAAGATGCTTACATATTGGAGGGAGTTTTTGGTAGCATGATCATATTGTCACCTTAGTGCAATAACAGGTTAACTGCTATTAAGTTATGTAAAGAGTTAGCCTGTTACTGCACTAAGTTGATGATATTAACTTGTTTTTATAAATATTATATACTTGTTGAACTCAATAGTTTTATAGAAGACTTATTTACTTGTTTACCCTCCTGCTAGCCCATGCCATTTTTAGTAGGGTAGGTAAGGATAGGTAAAATATCTTTATCGCAAATTTTTTTCCTATCTAAAATTTTATGAAATTCAAAAAAAAGTGTGAATGCTTAGCATCTGTTTTAAGTTTAGAACCAAAGTTTAATTATTTTTTTCAACATCTATCCCAGTATTTATTATTTACATTTCAATATAATTATGTAATAATTGGATTCTTATTGCCAGACCCCCCTTCAATGTTTAGTAAAAGGATTTTTTTTGTCTGGCAATAAATTTTTTGGGGTAGCTGTGATTTTCTGTGGTTAGGTAGTGGAAAGGAAAATAAGCAATATTTTAATATTGATAATGAAAATTACTTTTTGTTCAGAAAAAAATTGCATTATTTTGTAGTATATTTTATGGAAAATTTAATATATATTATTTTTGCTTTCGAGATTATATGCCATGTAAGTGTTCATGTGTAATGTGTACAGACTATATCAATATGTACATTTGTATGCAATTTATATCAGTATTTTATTAATCAGATGTTTTGATGTGTTGTGATTTCAAACTGGCCCATATGGCATACAGGAATCAATTCCAGCATAGTTTTTAATCATATACAAATGTATGTATAAAATATTTTGAGAGAATTAATATTTGGATTGTAGGGGGTTTAGGGGAAGAAGGTTTTGATTGTTAATGTGATATCCTTATGAACAACATTGGCTATTAAGCCAAAAAAAAAATAGTTTCAAGGTTATAGGTTAAAATTGAATTACTTGCAGTTAGAATCATCAAGTTATATTAGATCCCATAGAGTGTTAATATCTTAGTATTAATTTGAAGAGTTTATTTTTACGTGTATTGTACTTACCCTGGTGTTGGTGTCAGCGTCAAACTTTGGTTAATTAAGTTTCTGCATGCAAGTTAACAGCTTTAAAAATTTTGAAGATGAACTTCATACACTTGTTTAACATTGATTGGGACAGGTAGGTCCCATAATTCTGAATTACCTCTTTACCGAGTTATACCCCTTTTCTTAATGATAAGCTCCAAGAATAGTTAGCTCGCTGTCCTACCGATAGCTTGTGTTTAATATATAATTCTAAAACAATTTATACAACCTATCACTGTTTTCTAGTATATTTCTGGTTTAAGACACTGTAGAATAAAATATAGCCCATATCTGACAGCATGTGGGAACTTTCCCATGTAACATCGACTGTTGATGAAAATAGAACTATTGTTTTTACAATGTAATTTAGTCACATCTGCATTTCCTACCAATCCAAATATAAGTGTTTGTACATGTTAAATAAATGTGCTAAATAATCAGTAAAATTGTTATACAACTAATAATTTTTTTTAACTTGTTCAAACACTTAAGTAACTAATGTACAATGTATTTTGAGCACAGTTGAGTAGAAATATAATATATTCTCAACAAATGTTAATAATATTTTCTTTTTGGCACCAGGAAATCTAAAGATTATTGATGTTCAAAGTATTTTCTTTAATACAATGTATTCCATTGCAACCAGATCTCATGTAGCTTTGTTGCATTAATTGTTTGTATCAACATTACCAATGTATATTCTTAATAACGCTTTAATTTTTATACTCAAACAAGATCTGATTAGTATTTTGATCTGATATATGTTATTTTTTTATCTTTTTTTCTGTACCAACCTGATAATTTATCTTTGTCTCATAATATATTTTAGTTTTATAAAGTTTTGTGTCCAGTTATATGGCCCATTATAATACTGCACGTTTGTAATGTCGCTTTTCATTGGATAATCGTGACGTTTATATAGTTTTATATACACGGCTGCTGTCGATTTGTAAAGAAATCTTGCTTTATTCCTCTAAAAAAGATGTTTTAAATATTCAGACAGGTTATATGGCTGTATATAAACGGTTGTTTGCAATATAACCCTCGCCTAGCGGCTCGGGTTATATTTACAAACAACTATTTATATAGGGCCATATAACCTGTTAAAAAAATTTATAACTAATATTATAAACAAATATAACCTATGCAGTTAGGTGAGGGTAATATACACAATCATATAACCTCTCTGAAATCATTATTACGACATGTTTAATTTAAAATAAAAAGGGGGAAATATATAAATTTGCATCAGCTGTTTTTGTAAATAAATGATTATCCTATGAAAATCAATGTTGCAAATTTGATGGTACTGTAATTGATGATATATATTAACTGATATGGCAGTCTTGTGGTTAAGGAATTTCCTCTTCTACATATTTTACTGCTGCAGCTATAGATAAGAATGTGACAAGGAGTGACAGCTCAATATTAAGCAAGGTGATTGAAAACTTTGTAAATTGTTTAGTTAAAGTAATTAATGTTGGTTATGTCAGGGTTCATGGGCATACCTGAAATAACACACACCTGTGCATCAAGGTTATTTTTCCTTTTGTGAAATCAAAAAGTATAATAGGTGACTAAACATTGATGGGTGTGGCTAAAATATACCCTAACAGAATACACAGCTTTGCAAGCTTCAATATATCCTATTTATTATATAAGGAAAGTTGCAGCAAAACCTCTGAAAAGTGATCAATTGTAAAGCAATTACCTGTTTACAAGAACAGGATCAATTTTTCCCTCCCAAAAAAAGACTACACAATAAATTTAACCTCTCTAGAGCAACACCTGTAAGGAGCAACCAAAATCTTTGTCTTCTTAAGGGTGTTGTTCTACAGAGATTGTAGTGTACACTTAATAAGTTTTTTTAGTTTAGTAATGCAGTTCATTTACTTCCTTTTCAATAGTTGTACTAACATTAGAAATTTCCCACTACTATTTTCATTTCTTTAAATAGAGCCATACTTATAACAAAGGACACTGAAAAAACAACACCATGGCTTTAATTGACATGTGGTCTGACTGTATTTGGAGGTTAGATTGTCCTAAAACATTTATGGTGATTTATCCATAGGAAATCCATTACAGTGATTACTAGTATATTCCGATCATTGCAAATGAATTTTATACAGTTATTTTTTTATACATTCCATGTAGAATATACATGTATCATGTTGTTTGTTTTTTTCAACTTCAATAAATTTTGCTGCCAACTTTATCATTCCATAATGTTTGTGATACTAAAAGCTTTTCTTTTTTATTAATCAATAATACTTATTTTTTCTAGAGAGGTTTGAAGCAGAAATATTTGAATTGTACAGGTATCAATATGCATTTTGTTGAATCATGTATTTTTGTGTTGCCTCTACGGAGCAGTGGCGACATATAGGGATCACTTCTCCGTCGTCCGTCTGTCTGTCTGTCCGTCTGTCCGTCCGTCCGTCACAAAACTTGTCCGGACTACTCCTCATAAACTACTGGTGCAATTTCATCCAAACTTTACAGGAATGATCAGTACCAAGTCTAGTTGTGCATATTGTCAGGATTTTCCGGTTCAATGATTTTTGTCAGAGTTATGGCCCTTTAATAATTTTTAATTTTAAAGTTTGTCCGGACTACTTCTCTTATACCACTAATGTAATTTTAATGAAACTTTACAGGATTGATCTGTAGCTCAAGTCCTTGCGCATATTGCACGGGTTTTCCGGTTGAATGATTTTTGGCCGAGTTATGGCCCTTTGATAAAAAGGTTTCTTTTTCTGTGTGTTGCCAGATACACAAAAGCTTGTCCGGACTACTCCTCATAAACTACTGGTGCAATTTCATCCAAACTTTACAGGAATGATCAGTACCAAGTCTAGTTGTGCATATTGTCAGCATTTTCCGGTTCAATGATTTTTGGCAGAGTTATGGCCCTTTAATAATTTTTATTTTTAAAATTTGTCCAGACTACTTCTCTTATACCACTTATGCAATTTCAATGAAACTTTACATCCGTAGAGGCGACATATAGGGATCACTTCTCCGTCGTCTGTCTGTCTGTCCGTCCGTCCGTCACAGAACTTGTCCGGACTACTCCTCATAAACTACTGGTGCAATTTCATCCAAACTTTACAGGAATGATCAGTACCAAGTCTAGTTGTGCATATTGTCAGGATTTTCCGGTTCAATGATTTTTGTCAGAGTTATGGCCCTTTAATAATTTTTAATTTTAAAGTTTGTCCGGACTACTTCTCTTATACCACTAATGCAATTTTAATGAAACTTTACAGGATTGATCTGTAGCTCAAGTCCTTGCGCATATTGCACGGGTTTTCCGGTTGAATGATTTTTGGCCGAGTTATGGCCCTTTGATAAAAAGGTTTCTTTTTCTGTGTGTTGCCAGATACACAAAAGCTTGTCCGGACTACTCCTCATAAACTACTGGTGCAATTTCATCCAAACTTTACAGGAATGATCAGTACCAAGTCTAGTTGTGCATATTGTCAGCATTTTCCGGTTCAATGATTTTTGGCAGAGTTATGGCCCTTTAATAATTTTTATTTTTAAAATTTGTCCAGACTACTTCTCTTATACCACTTATGCAATTTCAATGAAACTTTACAGGATTGATCTGTAGCTCAAGTCCTTGCGCATATTGCACGGGTTTCCGGTTGAATGATTTTTGGCCGAGTTATGGCCCTTTGATAAAAAGGTGTTTTTTTCTGTGTGTTGCCAGATACGCAAAAGCTTGTCCGGACTACTCCTCATAAACTACTGGTGCAATTTTATCCAAATTTTACAGGAATGATCAGTACAAAGTGGTTAGTCTAGTTGTGCACTGTCCGTCTGTCTGTCCGTCTGTCACAAAATTTGTCCCAACATGAAATTGGCCATCATGAGGCGACACATGTGATTACTAATCGCTCTTGTTTATATTGTGTGCCAATATTTTTACACACATATATGCTAGTTGAAATAAATGTTTTAAAAGCACCTTTGTTGTTGTTGTTTTTTCTAGCTAATCAACTAATATTGTTGTTCATTTATCACAGAACCTCATTGACCGAGTGTTTGTAATGATAGCTCACTTCCGATCACGTAGCCAAGTGCTGGTCTGGTAGTTAAGGTGGGTGTTTTACAGTTCAGGGATTGCAAGTTTAAGCCAAGTTTGCGTTGTCAACCAATGGAAACATGTCAGACAAACACCATAGAAATATTTGAATTTTACTACAATATCTTTTACATGTAAGCTAATATAAAAGTCAAAGACCTGTATAATTAATTACTATAAATAATACATACAGTTTTTGTATATAATTTCAACAACTGTTCATCATAGAGAGCAAATGTGAAATAACACTAAACAGTGAATGGCATATCTATTCTTACATTACAAAATTACAGTACAAATTCAAGAAATTAGACTTCACACTTTCCCTTGGTAATTACACCTTGTTGAGAAGGCACAGGGCATGGCAGAAGATTTAAAGAGCTTGAGAGGGATGATGAGGAAAGAGTGCTAGAGTGCAAGATCTCCAAACAGAGTTTGAGCGTAACAGCTTGAAAGGCAGGTCCTTTGCTGGCATGACAGCCCTTTTCAGGGCTACCACCTATTTGTATTGTCTCAGGTTTTTGCGTTCTAATTGGCCGCTATACAGTGACCTAGTTTTGTCTCAAAATTCATATATTTGGCTTATACTCCATGGAAAATGCATGAAGGTAAATTATCAACAATTTGTGCTTCAAAATTATTAATCTACAGGCTACTAATTAAGTTCTTTTTTTCTCACAAGATAAATTTTACCTAAGACAAGTTAAAAATATACATGATTTACTCAACTTTGGAATGTAATTATAATTTTGAATATCATCATGGAATGCTATATTATTCTTCAACATATAAATATATCATTAATTAATACAATGATAGAATCATGTCCACAGAATAAAACACAGATGTCCTTACAAAGGGTTGTGATTGTTTTTTTCATGTTACTATTTTTACTAAGGTTTACTTAGTAAACACATTTGATTGTAAAGCCCTCCCGCTTAACTGTTAAAGGAAAACCTCAGGGTCCCTTGGTACATTATTTTAGGTATAAACCGGCACCTGAGTAAAACTATTAACATTCCACATAAAAGAGTCCAGAGTTCCTGGCTGGATTCGAACCCACAGAGGTGAGGGGCAAAAGGTTTGTAGTCAACAATCTTATTAACCACTTTGCCCTCGGCAAGCGCTACATTTTAGTTATACTGTATAGATAATAATGCTGGCCTTACTTTAAACAGGTGGTATAAGAAAATTATGATAACCCCTAGCATGTCAGAGATGTAGAATAATGTGATAAATACTTCACCTATTGTGTGTATTATGTAAATATATTTTCATTAACTGAAATTCAACTGATCCCCGTAACCCTATCATTTGATTGTTACGAATAAACAGCAGTAACTTATAAATACATTACATTAATTCAATTTTATGAAATTATAAAACTGAAAGAATTCACTAATTCTCTGTTTATACAATTCTTGCTATGTGACTTCAAGGACTAGCATAGTTAATAATAATGAATTTAATAGAATCTAAAATTACTCTGGAATCTGGATATTCAAAGTTACAAATGACTAGTAGTCTATTGTCTTAACTTTCATCAATCATTTTCTTCATCTTTAATCAAACAATTATCAGAATTTTTCACATCATCTGTGTTATTTTGTATATCACTAGTAGCACTTTGAGAAACATCTCCGGCAATGTTTAAATCATTCTCCGTCTTACATTCTTCATCATCCATTTCTATGTCATTTACTACCACACTTTTGTTCTGTTCTTGTAGTTCTTTCCGAGCCTGGCGACTTGACTCTAGCAAATCATCTAACTGGGCGTTTAAACTATCATTCTGTTGTTCCAATTTAGTCATCCATGAATCTATCTCATCCATAGTTTGGTCAAGATTTTGATACTCTGAAAAAAATAAAAATTGAAAATCAATATGTAAACAATATATAAACAAGCAAGCATATAACAAAGGCCAATCACTGTTTTATGATAAAAATGTGATTTTAAAAGTCCTTTTTTGCTATAACATGATTTATAAGTTTAACCTGGACATAAATAGAATAAAAAACTCAAACCAAGGGCATTAACTTTAAAACAAGATTGCATTTGAGAAAAATGCTATGCCACCGCATTAATACAACACTAAACTATACAATTTTGAAGATTGTCATAATGCATAGATCCCTGACCTATCTAATTCTTATTATCAGATTAGTGGCTAAATCTGTTGTTAACTCAATAAAAGATCAGAGTAGGAATATATCAATGCACTCGAGTCTAGTGAATTTGGTGGTGAAGGTCATATTTCACACAGCCTAAATTAAAGGACAACACAGTAAGACACTTTGTCAAAATCTAGGTCAGCTGAAATCAAAGTTCACTTTACATCTTAATCTGTGCACATGGTTCAAATTTCATAGCTGTACATCAAAGGACAAGAAAGTAGGTCACATCATCAAAATCTAGGTCACCTGATATCAAAGTTCAATTTTACAACTAAAACTGTGCACATGGTCAAAATTTCATTGCTGTACATCAAAGGACAAGAAAAGTAGGTCACTGTCCCCTTGGGCAAGGCAAAATTTTGGACCCAAGGGTTTAATTCAAAACAATCTTGATACTGGTCCACCAAACAACATTTAAAGTCAAATATCTAAGCTGTAGCTTTCTCCCGTTCAGAAAACATTTGTTTTATTTTCTGTTTTTACTATGTGTACATAATGAGAATCACTGCCCCCGGGCAGGGCCAATTTTGACACCAGGGGAAAAATTTTAACAACTTTGGTAGAGGACCTATAGATGATATTATATAGCAAACAACAAAGCTCTATGCCTTGTACCTTCAGACAAAAATATTTTTTATTTTTTTACTATATGTACATAATGAAAATCAATGACCCCCGGGGCAGAACCAACTTTGACCTCAGGGCTATAATTTGAACAATCTTGGTAAAGGTTCACTTTGCAAAGGCTCATGCCATATATTTAACCTCTAGCCTTTGTCAATTCAGAGAAAAAGATTTTTCAATTCAGAGAAGAAAATTTTTCAAGTTTTTACTTTATACATATAAGGAAAACTATCGCCTCTGGGGCAGGGCAATTTTAACACTAGGGGCATAATTAAAACAACTTTAGAAGAGGACCCATTGATGACATTATATACAAAATATTAAAGCTCTAAGCTTTGTACCTACTACCAAGAAGATTTTTTAATTTTTTACTATATGTACATAGTGAAAATCAATGACCCCTGGGGGTGGGGCCAATTTTGACCCCAGGGCTATAATTTGTACAATCTTGCTAGAGGTTCACTACATAATGTTTCATGCAAATTATCTTAACTCTAGCCTTTGTAAATTTAGAGAAGATGATTTTTTAAGTTTTTACTATATACATATAAGGAAAATCTATGACCCTCGGGGCGGGGCTAATTTTGACACTAGAGGCAAAATTTGAACAACTTTGGTAGAGTACCTATAGATGATATCATTTAACAAATATTAAAGCTCTAAGCCTTGTATCTTCAGACAATAAGATTTTTTATTATATGTATATATTGAAAATCAATGACCCCCGGGGCGGGAACAATTTTGACCCCAGGGCTATAATTTAAACAATCTTGCTAGATGTTCACTTCACAATGTTTCATTTAAAATATCTAACCTCTAGCATTTGTCAATTGTTATGCTAGAAGAAATTTTTTTAAAGTTTTTACTATATACATATAAGGAAAAAAAACAATGACCCACGGGGCGGGCCGATTTTGACCCCAGGGCTATAATTTGAACAATCTGGGTAGAGGTCTACCAGACAATGCCTTCTGCGAAATATCTAAGCTCTAGGCCTTTTGGGTCTTTACAAGAAGGTATTTTATGTTTTTACTATATGTACATATATATAGTGAAAATCAATGACCCCGGGGCGAGGCCAATTTTGACCCCAGGGCTATAATTTGAACAATCTTGGTAGAGGTCTACCAGACAATGCCTTATGCAAAATATCTAAGCTCTAGGCCTTTTGGGTCTTTACAAGAAGATTTTTTAAATTTATTCTTATAATTACTTTTGGTTGCCGATTTCTGCATGGAATGAAATTCTTTGAACAACTTTGGAAGCCCTTCACCCAAGGATCAATCCTGCCAAGTTTGGTTGAAATTGGACTAGTGGTTTTTCACAAGAAGATTTTTTAAGTTCACTATATAATCTATATAACACACACACACACAAACAAACAAACAAACAAACAAACAAACAAACACACACACACAGGTGAATCGCTATATGCCACCGCATCGCAGATGCTGCGGTGGCATAAAAAGCCAATCAACAATAGTCCAACCAATTGTGTGCCAGGGGTTTTCATTATATATATGATGGTTGCCTTCACGTACGACGGACCCTATTCCTAAAAATTAATAATGATGACACTATGAGATATTTTTGCTTTATAGATATATAAATTTCTAAAACACACTGTTTGGCATATGTCTGTACCTTGAGCATAAGCATCAACCATTATATCGAGTGATATATCTCCATTCTGTCCAGAAATATTCGCTGAACTCGGTGGCTGGTCATCGTTTTCCCCATTCTCACGGATCCCATGTCCCTCCGCCATATTTAAATCATGTGATCATAACATTATGCATGCTAGTTCCGGTACTTCCGGTGTGATTAAAATACGCAACTGCATTTTTAAGCGCAATGGACTTTTTGTTGTTGTTGTTGTTGTTGTTTTTTTTTTTGTTGTTTTTTTACAATAAACAAAATTAATGAAAATGACCGTACACCCAATATAATCGTGTTTTGAGTATAAACAAACTTGTATTTTAAAAAATTCTAACAGTTAAGAAAATTAACATAATTTAAAAGGCATATACGTTACAGGAATACTAGTATTTCCTCTAGAATTAATAGGTTAATGGGGTACGTGTTCCAAGTGTCTTACTGAGAGTGAATTAAGTGACTTGTTCCCGAAAAAAAAACAGACGTAAGAAAAAAAGATTTCTTATATCACAAAATCACATGGCACTAATTTAACATGGGCTTGACTATATATTTCCCTTAAAACATGCTGGACATGTTATACGTACGGTGGCATAGAAGTGACATTTGCAGTTTTATTTTATCTCGTGGCCACGACTTATTATATTGAGGCCTCAAGATATTATCTCGTGGCCACGACTTATTATCTCGTGGCCACGACTGATTATCTTGTGGCATCAAAGCGTGAAACAAATATTATTTTTGTACAAATGATCATCAAATATTATCATTATTACAAAGCAATTTCCATGATCAAAACGAAAATAGAAATCAAAACTAATTTTCGATTTGTTCTCAGAGTGGAATTTAATTGTTTTCTCTCATATTTTATCTTATAGAAACTATTATTTTTCACGTACATATAGAATCAACTACCTGTAAATATGCAATGCACAGTAACACTTGTTTTAAAAGACCACTAAGGTGTAGCAGCAAAAAGTGTTTTTGTTAATAGGTGGTCACATTTTTTGCAGCTTAAAGATCCTGTATGTTGTAATTGAGGTTGTATAACACACTTAGGTAAAATTATATCACAATGGTAGGATACTACGTCATCGTACACCTGCTGAATGCTCCCACTTGGACCATTTTTTCGTCGACTCAAGGGTAAAATACAATTTTATTATATAAAAACGTAAGAGTATCAAACATCATGTAGCGCACCAAAGCATGGCTATAGTACTTGAGATAATGTAAAAAAAGTTTATAGATTCATTGCCTGGCTTAGGCCTGAAAACGGGATAAGTGTTTTTCTCTGAATGCTCCCACTCGGACTTTTCCCGAAACATATATGAAATAAGGTTGAAAACCTTCTTTAAAATTATTTTTAACGTACCGGAACATAAACCGAGTCATGTTTACCCATTGTTCTAGATAAGTTTCAAATATGTCTATTCAGAAGTCAGTTTTACTTAATTCTTTTTATAAAAATTCTCCCACTCGGACTCAACTTCAGAGATGCTCCCACTCGGATCCAAATATAATTATACAAATTTTGAAAGCACATTGCTGTGTTAAGCTTTTATGGATTATTCTCGCATTTTTTACACCTTTTTGTCAATAACTACTGTGACATTTACTTATACTCTTTTTACAGAGATCACTTCTTTGATTCTGAGGAATGACGTCGTTGGGCAGGAACAAGTGGCCATGGCAAAGTTTCAACTGACAGGATCACTTTACAAAAAGTTGCACTTGGCTTGAGTTGGATCCGAAGGAATAATTAAAAATTATTGCCAACAACAAAGCAAGGACTATAAGACTTTAAATGGACAGTTTGGATCTCAAGAAAAAAGTTTTGTTGAGATGTTAAAAAAATGGTGGTGTTTTAATAAAGAAGTCATTATACATTGTTTAGTACCATACTGGATTAAGATTCTGTTGGACTCGTACACATATAAGAGGACTGCATTTATTCAATAATTGCTGACTTTAATATCTTGTTAAAAATTTAAAACCCAATAATTTGCGTGTTTGTTAAACTTGTGATTTAGATTTTAAAACAACATATACTGGTACGTTTATGAACATAGAGAAGTCAATATCTATCGGTTGATTTAAATAGATTATTAAAGATCAACATGTCAATCATTTTGTCAGTTTACAGTTATTTCTTTATGACAGTCTTTACCATATCTTGGTAATTAAAGATCCTGTAAAATGTTAAATTCGGTAATATCTTTATATATAATGCTTTTGAAACTTACAAAATTGGAACTTATCTTAATTTGAGCATTATATTTATGAAATAAAACCATAAGAAATGTGTGTTACAGTATCTTTAATATAATCTTCTTATTAACTTTCATGACAGTATATGAGAAAAGACATATGTGACCATTGTGTAACCACAAGGCCAATGACACGCACACGTACATGTGTAAGTTTATGCCATGACTGTACCCTTTTGTGACTCCGTGAAAACGGTAGTGCAAGGTTTAGTATTACATGATTTTATTAAACTCGTTCAGTAAATTCAGTATTGAACCTATATCTATTAAAAGCCACTATTAAATGATGATGTCAAAACTTAAACATAAATGCATCAAGGTTAATAATTTTGAAAATATTACTAATTTCCCACTTTCCGGAAAACTCAAGATCGAGTATTGAAGAGTTTAGCAAGACTAGTTAAGACTTGCATAAATTTTATGCCTGTAAACATTGATTATACAAATACTTGTATATTGGCAGCCAAGTAAATACTTGCACCGTCTGATGCCCCACTTTCCATGTCTGTCTGAAAATAATTAATGATAAAAATGATAATGATTACACATAACATAAACATGATGAGGGATTTAATCATTTCCAATGCTCGTTTTATACGTTATATAGTCAGTACAGTTGGTTTAAACATATTTATTTATGCTCGATTGCGAAACAAGTTCTTGCAACTTATATTAATCACTTTCGAGTCCGCTTCCTGGAACCAACCAGTACTGGTGTCATATGAAGAAACATGGTCGTGACCCGAGTAGGGCTCGAACCCATTATCTCTAGGCCACCGCTCCCCCTAAGTCTGTACAGTTGCCTATTATATACTCAGTACATTTTTAGCATACATTTTATAGTCCCAGTACACAAGCGAATTAATTATTTTCCGCTGTTCAGAAGTCAATTGTTTGGCAATTTATCTAAAAAAAGTGTATTTGAGTACATGAAAGGGTTTTGAGAAAACGGTCGATTCAGATTTTTTTATTTTTGGACGATTTTTATAAAGAAACTAGATATTTTGTACTTGGGGAAACAATTCCTCTCTTGGACAATGGTGATTTTTGCAAAAAGTATTTCAAATTCTTTTTTCCTTCTTGATTCTTGTTAATATTTCATATCTGACGCGTATTAAGGGAAATATAAAGTCAAACCTAAATCAAATAAGTGTCATGCGAGCAGGGTGAAGAGGAAAATAGAATTTTCTTACCTCTGGCAATAACGGTATGGGACCGTACACCGGATATAAATTGAAGAAAATTTCCAGAGGAAATGAAAATCAAATTCTTAAATTCCTCAGCACATAAGACACTAATTTGATCTTGGTTTGAATTTGTAGTTTTCTTGATGTTTGCCAGATATGAAATATGTACAGGTATCATCATCAACAACAATAACAAAACACCAAGATCTGATCGATGTACTTATTATTATTAAAAATCACCTTTACTAATGAAAGTACCAAAAAACTAGTTTCTTTATATCAATCGTCCAAAAGTAAGTATTCTCAACCGGTAGATTTCTCAAACTTCTTCACATTTACATGCATACAAATAGAGAAAACAAGAATCGTTAATGTATTGCCAACACGTCAAAATTGAAAAGGTTGCAGGTTCGGTTTGATTGACCCTGTTCATGGACGGTGCTGTCAAGTACAAACTACCGTCCACGCCGGTAGGACCGGCTTAAGCAGAAATTGCCCCCCCCCCAAAAAAAAAAAAAATCAGTAATTTAAGTCACTTCACCCCTCATCCATTTTTTTTCTATAAAGTAAATAAGCCAACAACATAATGCTTTTATATCATATGCTTACTTTAATTATTTTTAGTATTATTTGATTAATAATTATTTTATTAAAGGACAATTTACAGACATTTCTAAGAGTAAATATTTGTTAAGTAAATAATTCAGAAACAAATGACACATGTAATATTTTTTAAATCATTTACATATAACATGCAATAAAACATAACATTTTACATTCTTATAAACGTCCATAAATTCACCCACTTTATCCAAGAATTCCTCAGTCCTTAATTCATGATCATCGTATTGCCCACTGTTATATAAAACACTTGATAAAATATATCAAAATAAAATAAAAAAATAAGGAATTTACTTACTAATAACTTTGTGATATGAGCCTTTTTTAGGGCAAAAATAACAATTTAAATACATTGTCTTTGGGGTCAATTACATGATAAATTAATAATAAAATATGTTAAAACTATAATTCTAACACGACCCGCATTTTTCCTATTGAACATAGAAGAACCGAAAGTGTGTATTATTATGCTATAAAATCATTGTTTGACGTTCTATATTTAGATATGTGGCGTAATCGTTATACACGTGACGTAACCACTAAAAATGTGACGCGCTGACAATAAGTACGGAAACAAATCAGGCGCAATTTATCTAATTATCATGTACGGCAGCATTTATTTGTTGATGTCGTGTTAGAATCGAAATAATATATCCAAATCGGTGATTTTATTGCTTGATAACATCACTGTTTGTCGTTCGAATGCGCATCATTATATCTCTCTGTCTACGCCCTCGTGATATAATTCCCCGCACCCGAACTCCAAACAGTGATGTTATTGAGCAATAAAATCACAGTTTGGGATATATTATTTTTTAAACATACTGTACTCAATTACTATTGAATACACTTAACATTTTCTACATAAATAGTTGTTAAACACAAAATAAAAAAAATTGTGGGTGGGGGGCGGGGCGGTGAAATGTCTCGATCAAATTCCTTAAAATGAGAGGGATGAAGTGTCTGCAAAAAAAGGGCCTAAGGTTAATTGTCTGGGGTGAAGTGTCTGTAAATCAAATTAACAACTTTTCGCGAAAATAATTCTTTTTCGCACTTGAGTTTATTAACCAATGAAATTGCAGAACTTTGACGCGATCCACCATCTTGAAACACATACGTAAGTACCTTAAAATATTATTAAATATATCCACAAACATCGACAGAATAATTGTATATTTTGGAATTCAATCCGAATTTTATGCATATGATATACTTTGTTGATCATACTGTAACAATATTTCCTTGTAAATTCGCGTTATTTCGTTTTGTGTCGTTTTATAATAATGGCCGGTTTCTTGCGGTTGTGAAATATTGAAATCCTTTGTCTAATTTTGTACATTTCCCAACGGTTGTGAAATATTCCTTTGTCTAATTTTGTACATTTCCCAACGGTTGTGAAATATCCATGTCCTTTGTTCAAAGTCTTGTAGACTCTACTTTTTTGTTGGTTAATGTGCGCAGCCTTTGTCAAATTTACCATTTGTTTAAAACAAGATCATAAATATGGTTTTCACTTGCAGAACAACAAACAACATGGCTGACACAGAAAACGCCGATGAACTTTTGGACTACGATGAGGAAGAGCAGGAAACCACTGCGGAGGGTGCAGGTGATGCCCAACAAACAAAGAAGGATGTCAAGGGTACTTATGTATCAATTCACAGTTCTGGTTTTAGAGACTTCCTCCTGAAACCTGAGTTATTGAGAGCCATTGTAGACAGAGGATTTGAACATCCTTCAGAAGGTACTACATTTTTATGATATGATACATCTGATGAGTCCACTTTTCAGGGAAAAATAATTCAATGACAAAGATGGTTCAGGTTGTACATACATTATATCCCCGCGTAGGGTATTTTCGTGGGTATAAGGACAATGTCGTTGACGTAACGGATATTTTTCACAAAATTAATAAAATGCAATAAAGTTTAAATAAACCATTCATTTACATACACAAAAGAATAACTTTTAACAGATGACCTACTTTTAACATAAAAATACAATGTACATACCTTCCGGTACTCAAGCAGAGCTAGCATTTTTCTCCGAGGGGTATTTTCGTGGGTCACATGTAATTACTGATAAAACAGTTTGTAAGAAAGAAAACCCATATTTTTTAGCATTAAATCCTTTCTCAAGCAATTATCATTGTTTCCAACACGATTAATATGTAAGAAAACGTAAATAACAAAAAGGGCGGGAAAAGGAACAGTTCACTATTTACATTTGGAGGTCTCACATACTTTATTTCTTACAATTGTGGCATAGGAAAGTGTCCCCAAGTCTCAAAACTCTAACTTCTGAGCAAATGTCAAGTGTACCCATCTATGATATTTATCACATCTCCCACACTTCCTGATAGTGAGATATGGGCACTTGTTCCTGTCTTGTGGGTAGAAGAGGTGACCATACAGAATAGTTATGTAAATTAATTTACTTACCACTTCCGGGTTTTAGTCATAAGGTACCAACAATCTTTTGGCAAAAAAATTACTATGTGAGACCACTTTTCATCAATGAAAGTCACGTGACCTGTGGTTGGGAGAATAGTCAAATTACAGCCAAACTGTCAAATATTTTTAGGACTCTGGTGTATTTTAAAGACAGATTAGAAAATTGTCATACTTTTGGGATTTAGGAAAACAGGTAAAAATCTTTGTATCTATATAAGTATTATTTCTACTTACCTTTGTAACTTCCATTTTGGAAAAAATCTTTGGCAGTGTTTACATTACATGCAAACTTCCAAAAAATTACGTGACCGGAACCATGTGTGCGCTCAAAACTTATTTATACCGGAAAACGGTGAAACCACGAAAATACCCCTCCCACGAAAATACCCGACGTTGGGATACTTTAAAAAGCTGCTACATTGTGTTGCTCGACAAAACACCATAAATTTGGTACACCTATTTGTTCCAGATTACAATGTAATTTACTTATTGAATTGAAATGGTTAAGAAAACTTTAATATTGAATTCCTTGAGAGATTGCAATAAATTTTTAACTGCAATGACCTGTTTTTCACATTCATCAAACTTGTCACAGGGAATTCTTACCTTAGTTATTTTTTGTATTGCAGTGCAGCATGAGTGTATTCCCCAAGCTATCTTGTCAATGGATGTGTTGTGCCAGGCCAAGTCTGGTATGGGAAAAACAGCAGTATTTGTCCTTGCCACATTACAACAACTGGAACCAGTTGATGGTCAAGTAAGTACCAAGAAATCTTTAATTTGTATATCAAGAAAAAGGACTAATTAATTCAGTTTGCAAAATGTATCTGTGTAAAAGGTGTTAGATCCAAAACCAGTCGCAGTGGTACAAAATAGTAAATGGAGTATCCAAATCAATACTGTTGATGCTATTATCTAGACAACAGTTGATTAGGAAGTGAAGGCAAGCAATTAAAAAAAAAAATGAGATGCAGTCTGCTGCAAAAATCAAAATCAACCATTCCCTGAAAGTATTGATTGAAATTTTCATGAAACTACTAGTTTAATCTTAGTGTTAGTTTTCACAAGTTTTTAAATTTCATTTAAGCCTTGCAAAACAATTGTCACACTTGTTAGATTAATCTTTTTTAAACATGTAATGTGTTTCAGGTGTCTGTGCTCGTTTTGGCACATACAAGAGAGCTTGCGTTCCAGATCAGCCAGGATTACGAGCGTTTCAGCAAGTACATGAATGGCATAAAGATTGCTGTATTCTTTGGCGGCATGCCCATCAAGAAGGATGAGGAAGTTCTCAAGAAGAACTGTCCATCAATAGTTGTTGGTACCCCTGGTCGGTTACTGGCTCTTATCAAATCAAAGGCCCTGTCTCTGAAGCATGTGAAACATTTTATCCTCGATGAATGTGATAAGATGCTCTGTGAGCTTGGTAAGTACATTGTCAAACTTGCCGGTTTAGAATCTCGTATCAAAATGCTTCACCCTTAAAAATATTTCAGTCTAAACAAGGATGATTAAATCTGAACTTGTAATTAATGGAAACCAAATTTATATCTAGATACATTTTATTTTACCTTGTAAATTTATGTAGAATATGAGTGATTTTTATGAACTTATTTTGTTTATGAATTTTGTTTTAAAGAAAGACCAATGGTCTGGAGTACCATTTTGTCAGGCAGTCTTATTTGTTAAACATGATGCATTTTTAGCCTTATAATGATAACAACTATTTAACAAGAATGATCAAACTTTTTCTTTCTGTTGTATTCCCACAGATATGAGATCTGATGTACAAGAAATATTCCGTATGACACCTCATGAGAAGCAAGTTATGATGTTCAGTGCCACACTCAGCAAAGATATCCGACCTGTGTGCAAGAAGTTCATGCAAGACGTAATTACCAACAACCTTCTTTTTTCTGATCTCGTCCATGGTGCTGCGTAGCCGCTGCATACACATCAGAGCCAGTCCCGTGATGGTTCTTTCTAAAAGTATTGGGGGTGAAATCGGTCAAAAGCCTCTGTTCCACTTGTCGTGAATGTGAAAGCATTTGGAGTTTAATTAGCGAATCATGTGAAAACCACCAAATTATAAAGTCTATTTTTGGACACAGTAAATATAATTTGAAGCAGCTAGATATGTGTCGCGAATGATGTGCTGTATGTATGAGTATTAACCGCGAAATTTCTTTAAGGGTCTTCTCTCGCAGTCATTTGGTTAACATCGTGAATATTTTCTAAGGGGTTTAATGGAAAGGAGTGCTCTAAGCAAATACTCTCAAAGTGTTTGTGAGAGGGCATTCCAGTGCTTATTTCATGTCTTATCGTTGTAAAGTAATGCGAATCGCTTAATACGAGATAAAATGTTATTGCGCGATGTCTACCGAATTTTCAATGTTAAATTAAAGGGCTTATTATAAGCATCGGAAGGAATCCACCAAGCAGTACTCTCAAAGTGCTTGTGAGGGTGGTTCCTTTATAAGCAATTAAGTTGTTGATCGCGATAAAATGTATTTCCAGAAAAGATGAATGAGAGTACGAAAGTATTTCCGCGACAGTTTAAATTTTAAGGTGGGCAATTAAAGGTGGCTTTCAATTAAATTGTTATTATCAGATCTCATAGACTATGTGACATGCTCCATGTTGTACGCGAAATGTGAACGGAAATAGGACTTCTCTTAACAACCAATACCTGGCAAGCAGTCCGGTGTTGCAGTCTTTTCAATCCTTACGGATGTGGGCGAAGTGTTGACGGCCAACGAATGGAAGAGGTCAGAGCTTAACCATAAAGGTGTTCAAAAGTCCATGATTGGGAAAATGTGCCATGCCTGTTTGAGCAAGAATTGTAGTCCAGTCTGAAATAGTGCATTGCCTTCTCGTCTTTACATTGGACAGGATTGGTTTGAAAAGACCATTGTTCTTTTTATCTCTATAAAAGTGTAAACTGAACCAAACCTTTTTCTCTTCAAAAAAAAAATTGTTAAAAGGAGATCTTGCACACATTTGAATTGTTTCAGTTTTGATCTTGTTGGTAATGGTTCAGTTTTCACGAAATGCTTAACTTCTTAAAATGCTTTGCAGTTTATTTTGAATGTCCATGTTAAGATTCAAATTGGATATGGTGATAATGGTTCTACCTAGTTATAGAATAAAATAATGTCAATTAATTTACATTACATCCTAAGGCTATAAAGATAAACTTTGCAGAAAGAGGACTCAAACCATTTTAAGTCATTTTCAAATAAAATTTCATTTGTAAAATTTGTTGGAATATGTTTTGAGCATTATGATTTTTACAGCCAATGGAAGTTTTTGTTGATGACGACTCAAAACTAACACTTCACGGTCTACAGCAGCACTACGTTAAACTGAAGGACAACGAGAAGAATAGGAAGTTATTTGAACTTCTCGATGTGTTGGAATTTAATCAGGTAATACAGGGTATAAGGGAAACGAAGGACAACTTGAAAGGATGTTCAAACATATGCTCATTCTCCATGTTGATACTAGTTCTCTGTCAAATTGTCTTAAAACGAAAAAATGAACCTTGAAATTAATTGTATAAAGCAGTTCACTTTAGGCCTTTTTCACGGGTAAAGGAAGAGGCTATTTCCTTCAATTTTTGGATAAAAGATTTTTGTATGCAAAAGGATTCCTAAAGTAGAAGAAAAATACTTAAGTAATTGTAGGGAAAAAAGTATAATTTTCAAGAATTTTCTATTCAAAAGAATTCCTAAGTAGAAGAAAAATACTTGAGTAATTGTAGGAAAAAAGTATAATTTTCAAGAATTTTCTATGCAAAAGGATTCCTAAAGTAGAAGAAAAATACTTAAGTAATTGTAGGGAAAAAAGTATAATTTTCAAGAATTTTCTATGCACAGAAGCCTGTAAATTACCCCTACTATAGAAGGAAAAATTTCCAGAACATGGTGTATTTCGGTTGAAGCTTGGTTAAACTTGTAATAAATCTGTAGTTTATTTGAAAGCAAATACTTGAACCTGCATGCTACAAGTATTTAGATGTAAACATTTTAGTAAAGATAATTGTCGTTTTTACATATAATTTTTCTCCAGAATGGTTTATACTGGTCTAAAGTTATAATAATCAAGGTCATTTTCTGCTAATAAAATTATGACTAATATATTGTTTGTATTTTCAACAATGAGATTTGTAATGTGTTCCAATTTCTTTTAATAGGTGATCATCTTTGTGAAGAGTGTACAGAGATGCATGGCATTGGCTCAGCTCTTGCATGAACAGAACTTTCCAGCTATTGCTATACACAGAGCAATGACCCAAGAAGAAAGGTACAAATGTTAACCAATATCTGATTTGTTGTTATCCATTTTGTAACCAAAAATTAAAAACATTTATAAAGTTTGGAATAGTAGCATTTATGAATCAATCAGAATTACAAATTAGGAAAGGATATCCACAAAAATCTTATTAAATTAACGGTTGCACTGGTTATAAAAATATTGAAAGTAATAATGACTTAAAACGAAGCTGCACGCCTCCAGATGAGCCAAGATATTTCAAGAAATTGAATATTTAGAAAAATGTAATCGGGTCCTGGGAAAAGTAAAAAGATTCAATTTTTGTGTCGCCTCTACGGAGTAGTGGCGACATATAGGGATCACTTCTCCGTCGTCTGTCTGTCCGTCCGTCCGTCACAAAACTTGTCCGGACTACTCATAAACTGCTGGTGCAATTTCATCCAAACTTTACAGGAATGATCAGTACCAAGTCTAGTTGTGCATATTGTCAGCATTTTCAGGTTCAATGATTTTTGTCAGAGTTATGGCCCTTTAATAATTTTTAATTTTAAAGTTTGTCCGGACTACTTCTCTTATACCACTAATGCAATTTCAATGAAACTATACAGGATTGATCTATAGCTCAAGTCCTTGCGCATATTGCACGGGTTTTCCGGTTGAATGATTTTTGGCCTAGTTATGGCCCTTTGATAAAAAGGTTTCTTTTTCTGTGTGTTGCCAGATACACAAAAGCTTGTCCGGACTACTCCTCATAAACAACTGGTGCAATTTCATCCAAACTTTACAGGAATGATCAGTACCAAGTCTAGTTATGCATATTGTCAGCATTTTCCGGTTCAATGATTTTTATGCCCCCGCCATGTAATGGCCGGGGCATATAGTGTTACCCTGTTCCGTCATTCCGTCCTTCCGTCCTTCCGTCCTTCCGTCCTTCCATCCTTCCGTCCTTCCGTCCTTCCGTCATTCTGTCATTCCGTCATCATCAGTTTCCGTTCATTATCTTAAGAACGGTTGGGCACATTCAACTCAAATTTGACATATGGATATGTCATGAGAAAATACAGGTCAAGTTCGAATTTGGTCATGGTTCGATGA
Organism: Ruditapes philippinarum; assembly: GCF_026571515.1. Taxonomy (NCBI): domain Eukaryota; kingdom Metazoa; phylum Mollusca; class Bivalvia; order Venerida; family Veneridae; genus Ruditapes; species Ruditapes philippinarum. The sequence continues at coordinate 91,121 of NW_026858597.1, forward strand.
TTTTTGGCAGAGTTATGCCCCTTTTACTTTGAAAATAATATGAAATTTCAGTTTCCGTTCATTATCTCAAGAACGGTTGGACACATTCAACTCAAACTTGACATATTGGTTATGGTTCGATGATTTTTGGCAGAGTTATGCCCCTTTTACTTTGAAAATAATATGAAATTTTCAGTTTCCGTTCATTATCTCCCCAACGGTACAACACAATCAACTCAAACTTGACATATGGATATGTCATGAGAAAATACAGGTCAAGTTCAAATTTGGTCATGGTTCGATGATTTTTGGCAGAGTTATGCCCCTTTCACTTTGAAAATAATATTAAATTTTCAGTTTCCGTTCATTATCTCCCTCAAGGTACAACACATTCAACTCAAACGTGACATATTGATGCGTCAAAGGAATGCGCAGGTCAAGTTCAAATTTGGTTGTGGTTTGATGATTTTTGGCAGAGTTATGCCCCTTTTACTTTGAAAATAATATGAAATTTTCAGTTTCCGTTCATTATCTCCCTCAAGGTACAACACATTCAACTCAAACGTGACATATGGATGCGTCAATGGAATGCGCAGGTCAAGTTCAAATTTGGTCATGGTTCAATGATTTTTGGCAGAGTTATGCCCCTTTCACTTTGAAAATAATATGAAATTTTCAGTTTCCGTTTATTATCTCCCCAATGGTACAACACATTCAACTCAAATTTGACATATGGATATGTTTTTGGAATGCCCAAGCCATGTTCGAATTTGGTCATGGTTCAATGATTTTTGGCAGAGTTATGCCCCTTTCACTTTGAAAATAATATGAAATTTACAGTTTCTGTTCATTATCTACCTAACAGTGTTACATATTCAATTTTAATTTGACATATGGATATGTCAAAGGAATGGGCAGGTCAAGTTGGAATTTGGTCATGGTTTGATGGATTTTTGGCAGAGTTATGTCCCTTTCACTTTGAAAATAATATAGATACATCTTAGGAATAAGCAGTTTAAGTTTGAATTTGGTCATGGTTCAATGATTTTAGACAAACTTATCTTTCCTGAATGTTGGAAAAATTTTGAACTTTCAGTTTCAGCACTCATTCTTTTAGCCATTATTTTGGCTACAAATATGCAATATGCTTTTTCTAAAGGTTAAGACTGAATAATTTCAGTGCCTTGAACGTTGTATGGAAATGGTTTGTGTTAACATTGAAAAGTTTTAAGGGCTTTGAACTTAAAATGAAAAAAAAAAATTAATGCACCATCTGAAATTTTGGCTGCATGCGGGGGCATCCGTGGCATGATGACACATTTCTAGTTGTTTGAGTTATGGCCCTTTAATAATTTTTATGCCCCCCTTCGAAAAAGAGGTGGTATATTGTTTTGCTTATGTCGGTCTGTCTGTCGGTCGGTCTGTCCGTCGGTAGACCACATGGTTTCCGCTGATTATCTTGAAAAGTATTTATCACAAAGTCCTCATATTTCATATAGTGATTGGTCATAACTAATAGATGACCCCTTTTGATTTTGGGTCAAAGGTCAAGGTCAAAGGGGCCTTAAATGTCAAAATGGTTTCCGCTGATTATCTTGAAAAGTATGTATCACAAAGTCTTCATATTTCACATAGTGATTGGTCATCACTAGTAGATGACCCCTATTGATTTTGGGGTCACTAGGTCAAAGGTCACAGGGGCTTTAAATGTCAAAATGGTTTCCGCTGATTATCTTGATAAGTATGTATCACATAATCTTCATATTTCACATAGTGATTGGTCATCACTAGTAGATGACCCCTATTGATTTTGGGGTCACTAGGTCAAAGGTCACAGGGACCTTAAATGTCAAAATGGTTTCCGCTGATTATCTTGAAAAGTATTTATCACAAAGTCTTCATATTTCACATAGTGATTGGTCATAACTAGGAGATGACCCATATTGATTTTGGGGTCACTAGGTCAAAGGTCAAGGTCACAGGGACGTTAAATGTCAAAATGGTTTCCGCTGATTATGTTGAAAAGTATTAATCACAAAGTCTTAATATTTCACACAGTGATTGGTCATCACTAGTAGATGACCCCTATTGATTTTGAGGTCACTAGGTCACAGGGATCTTAAAATGTCAAAATGGTTTCCGCTGATTATCTTGAAAAGTATTCATCACAAAGTCTTCATATTTCTCATAGTGATTGGTCATAACTAGTAGATGACCTCTATTGATTTAGGGGTCAAAGGTCAAGGTCACAGGGGCTTTAAATGTCAAAAGGGTTTCCGCTGATTATCTTGAAAAGTATTCATCACAAAGTCTTCAAATTTCACATAGTGATTGGTCATAACTAGTAGGTGACCTCTATTGATTTAGGGGTCAAAGGTCAAGGTCACAGGGGCCTTAAATGTCAAAAGGGTTTCCGCTGATTATCTTGAAAAGTATTCATCACAAAGTCTTCATATTTCACCTAGTTATTGGTAATAAGTAGTAGATGACCTCTATTGATTTAGGGGTCATTAGGTCAAAGGTAAATGTCACATGGGCCTTAAATGTCAAAATGGTTTCCGTTGATTTTTCCATAATTGAACACTTCCATGTACCAATTTTTAGCAAGTTTCTGTCATAAAATTACCAATTATGTGAGTCAATGGCTAAAAAGGGGGGAATATGTGTCGTTCGACATTCTTGTTATTTTTAAAGTTTGTCCGGACTACTTCTCTTATACCACTAATGCAATTTCAATGAAACTTTACAGGATTGATCTCTAGCTCAAGTCCTTGCGCATATTGCACGTGTTTTCCGGTTGAATGATTTTTGGCCGAGTTATGGCCCTTTGATAAAAAGGTGTTTTTTTCTGTGTGTTGCCAGATACGCAAAAGCTTGTCCGGACTACTCCTCATAAACTACTGGTGCAATTTTATCCGAACTTTACAGGAATGATCAGTACCAAGTCTAGTTGTGCACTGATCGTCTGTCTGTCCGTCTGTCACAAAATTTGTCCCAACATGAAATTGGCCATCATGAGGCGACACGTGATTACTGATCGCTCTTGTTAATTATTTACATGTTATGTGCGATAAATCATTAATGACTGATTTTGCTGTATCAATCACTTTAGTTTTTAGAGTTGTGTATATTTTGTATCTCTTTTTAGCTTGACTATTCGATAAGAATAAGTAGAGCTATTGCAGTCACCCGAGCGTCGGCGTCGGCGTAACCACTTATGTTAAAGTTTTTGTAATAGTTCAAATATTTTCAAAGTCCATTGACATATGGCTTTGAAACTTTGCACACTTGTTCACCATCATGACCCCAACCTGTAGACAGGAGAAGGTAACTCAATCAAGCATTTTGACAGAATTATGCCCCTTTTTCGACTTAGAATTTACGTTAAAGTTTGTGTAATAGTTCAAATATTTTCAAAGTCCATAAACATATGGCTTTGAAACTTTGCACACTTGTTCACCATCATGACCCCAACCTGTAGACAGGAGGAGGTAACTCTATCAAGCATTTTGACAGAATTATGCCCCTTTTTCGACTAAGAATTTACGTTAAAGTTTTTGTAATAGTTCAAATATTTTCAAAGTCCATTGACATATGGCTTTGAAACTTTGCACACTTGTTCAACATCATGACCCCAACCTGTAAACAGGAGGAGGTAACTGTATCAAGCATTTTTTTTACTATCAAGCACTAAGAATAGTTGAGCGTTGCTGTCCTACTGACAGCTCTTTTTGGAAATTTAAGTGGATCGTAAGTGCCGTTTGCTATGTGTAAATTACTTTCTTTGTCACTTTACAATATTTTACTTTTAAATAAATTTTCATGAAAATAAACATGAATCTGGAGGTGTGCTGCTTTAAATGTTGTAATTGTATAGATTAAAAGATTGCCCCTTGTGTTGACTTTGTATCTATTTGATACAGGCGTTGTCAAAAGGTGGCATAGAACAAATACCTGCTCAATGTTGGTCAACTCCACACATAGCATTGTTTAAATTTGCTGTGTACTTATTTGCCAACATACATAAAGTCTATAAATGATCATTCCAAGTTTGGAAGATTTGATTTCATTATTTACTCATAACTGTTGTTATATAATTTATCTATCAACAGAATCATGTGAATGTACTAGTATTTTTAGTTGAAGAGTGAATATTACAATAGCCTTTCATTTTAACAGAGTATGAATGTGAACAAAGGCAATGATGTACTCTGACTACTCTTTACGAGTTTGAATTTTGCTTGTCAACAATGTTTATATTTTTATTTTAGGTTGTCTCGTTACCAACAGTTTAAGGATTTCCAGAAGCGTATTCTGGTAGCCACCAATCTGTTTGGTCGTGGTATGGATATTGAACGTGTAAACATTGTATTCAACTATGACATGCCTGACGACTCTGATACTTACTTGCACAGGGTAAGAAAAATCTATTGGCCAGGAATTTTTTCTCCATTTGTTCTATGAGAAATATGGCCCATACACTTAAAGGGTCTCCACTGTGGTTTTTAGGCAAGAAGGGACTTGAAATATTTTTCTAGACTTGCGTACCATTTGATGCAGGTCTGGACTAATAACTTGTATGCAAAATTTCAGATCATTCCCACAGAATAATTATTTACTCGTGCAAAAATGACTATAATAATGGAAAATGTTTTGTTGCTTTTCCCTGAAATAAGGCTTAAAATCATGTAAATTTTAAGTGAATTACTTGATCTATGCAAGAAAATCAAATATCCTGTTTTTAGGCTTTTCATGTTTTGTCTTTAATGTTTGGAATCTTTTGTTTAAAAATCAGTTATCCTTATGAATTTATATGCAAGGTTGTATCCAGACCGAGTATAAAACAACTTTGGATTAAACAAGCTGAGATATTTAATGTTTTGATCAGATAGTTTTGATCCTATTTTATTATAGCAGTTATATTCTGGTAAGAACTGGTTCATAGCAAATAACTTGCCATTATGACTTTCGTGCAAGATCATTGATGGTCGCTTGTTTAAAAAGGATCGATATTAACGCAAACATAATCTCTTGCAGGTAGCCCGAGCTGGCAGATTTGGTACAAAGGGATTGGCAATCACATTTGTTTCAGACGAGACTGATGCCAAAGTGTTGAATGATGTCCAAGAAAGATTTGAGGTCAACATCTCAGAATTACCTGACGAAATTGACATCTCCTCGTACAGTAAGTTGTTGTTAAGGAAAGATTTGAGGCGCATCACGACAAAATCAACATGGGTTTGCGACCAGCATGGATCCTGATCAGACTGCGCTAATGCGCAGGCCGGGTTGGATCCATGCTGGTCGCAAATGCATTACGTTGGTTTTGTCGTGACACGGATAATTTATTGTTTCAAGTAAGGAGCTGCTTCCTCTTTACTGAGGTTGTTCGTGATATGTCCTGAAATAAAGAGATCTGCTTATAAACTTTAAACATTATGGAAATCCCAGGTTTAAAGCAGCAAGCCTCCAGATTAATGTCAATTTTCATGAAAATTTAAAAATGTATTTAAAAGTAAATTATTGTGAGGTGAACAAATAAAGTAATTATACGCCCGTTTGAAAAACGGGACGTATTATGGGAACGCCCCTGGCGGGCGGGCGGCGTCCAATTTTGTCCGGAGCTTATCTCCTACATGTATGGAGGGATTTTAATGAAACTTCATATAAATGTTCACCACTATGAGGAGCAGTGTCGCGCACATGAACCAGGTCTCTAGGTCAAAGGTCAAGGTCACACTTAGAGCTCATTGAAAAATGCTTGTCCGGAGCAAAACTTCCACATGTATAGAGGGATTTCAATATTACTTGGCACAAATGTTCACCATTGTGAGGCGGAGTGTCGCGTGCAAGATTCAGGTCCTTGCGGCCAAGGTCAAGGTCACACATAGAGGTCAAAGTTCAGATAAAAATATGAAGATGTGTATATGGACCATTTAGTCATCATTTATTGAGGGATTGTAACACAAATGGTCATTATCAAGACTATGGCTGTGATACATATAATTTAGGTCAATATATACAAGGTCAAGGTCACTAAAGATGATGAAATATCCAGATTTTGTAAATAGAATTTAATCAAAGGGAGACAACAAAGTTATTACTTTGTTCATAAATGACTTACACATTTACTCCCCTTGATCAATTTTCACTTTCAATTCTAAAAATAGAATTTAATCAAAGGGCATGAAATAATCCTCTGTCTTGGACTTGAGTATGTTCTAAAGAATGTAACATTTATTTACACATGTTTCATTCATTGGTCAAGATTCTTAACTGTGATAACTATGGTGTTCTGTAGACTTGGTATTTGTTCATAAAGATCATACAGTAATTACCTTATCAAATGTAAATACTTTCTCATAGAAATTTAATTATATTTTATTTTTCAAGTAAATATCAGTTCAGCTCATTCAAAGATTAAGAATTGTAATGAAATGTATTTCCCTAGAATAAAATCTTAAATCAGAATTTTTTAGTTATTAAATTACATGTACTTTTTATACGCCCGTTTAAAAAAAGATAAAAATATGAAGATGTGTATAGGGAAGATTTAATCATCATTTATTGAGGGATTGTAACACAAATGGTCATTATAATGACTACGGCTGTGACACATGTACTTTAGGTCAATATATTGTTACGAGTCAGGCGTAACGAGAAAGAAAAGCCAGCAACAAACTTGTAACAATAACAAATTTATTACAGAAAAATTATTAAAGAAAAAAAAATAAAATAACAAATTATCTTTACAAATACCTGAAGTCCAAATAAAAATTACAAATGTCTAGTCTGATCCTGGAATGTTCCTTTTTTAATAGCACAGTTAAATCCAAGTTAAATCCAAGAACACTTTAGAATAAATTCCCACAATAAAATCCACAAGAATAATTAATAATCCAAGCTCCAATAAATCACTTAATTTCCAAGTTGAATAATACTCCAAATATATTGATTTCTAAAAGATCACTGATGACTTAAAAGGTAACTGATGACTTAATGATAAGATTAATGAAAAATGTCTCCTTATATATATTAACTAAGAAGTTTCCAGAAAGGTCTATTATGTTCTCAAGTAATCATAATCTAGCAACTTCAACAATAAAGATCATTCCAGAAGTTTCTATCTAAATATAATGCATGAGTTTTCTATAACAGTTAAGAACCTTCTAGTACATACATGTAGTTTATGTTCTAAAAATAGAACAATGATAATATTGGAAATACCAACTAGTCAGATATAAATTATATACATGTAATATGTTGCATACATAACAATATGCAAGGTCAAGGTCACTAAAGATGGTGAAATATCCAGATTTTGTCTGGAGCATATCTCCTACATGTATGGAAGAATTTTTATAATACTTTATGGAAATGTTCACCACCATGATATGTATTGCTCCATGCATGATCCAGGTCAAAGGTCAAGGTCACACTTAGAGCTCATTGAAAAACGCTTGTCCGGAGCAAAACTTCTACATTCATAGGGGGTTTTCAATATAACTTGGCACAAATGTTCACCATTGTGAGGCTGAGTGTCGCATGCAAAATTCAGATCCCTGCGACCAAAGTCAAGGTTACACATAGAGGTCAAAGTTCAGATAAAAATTTGAAAGATGGTTATAGGGACCATTTAGTCATCATTTTATTGATGGATTGTAGCACAAATGGTAACTATCATGACTACAGGTGTTACACATTTAATTTAGGTTAATATTTGCAAGGTCAAGGTCACTGGAGATGATTAAATATCCAGATGTTGTCCGGAGCATATTTTCTACATGCATGGAGGAATTTTAATGTTACTTTTATAGAATTGTTCACCACCATGAGACGTAGTGCCCTGCACATAAACCAAGTCTCTAGGTCAAAGGTGAAGGTCACAGTTAGAGCTCATAGAAAAAACACTTGTCTGGAGCAAAACTTCAACATGCATAGAGGGATTTCAATATAATTTGGCACAAATGTTCATCATTGTGAGGCTGAGTGCCGTGCATAAAATTCAGTCCCTGCGAACCAAGGTCAAGGTCACACATTCTGTGCATATCTTCCCTATTGATTTGTTTTAAGGTTCATTTAACAACACAGTGCCAAGAATAAAAACTTGCTTGCTAGATAACACTTATCCATAATGCCCCCATCTCCATCTAAAGCTTTTTCGTAAACGGGCGTATTTTGTGACTATGGCACCCTTGTTTACATATTGCAATCCGGCACTTACAATCCAAGAAAATTACGAAATGTGGTCAACATATGTAAAAACATCCCTTACTGCGTTAGTAACGCAGTAGAATTATGGTGATAAAATACCGCAAAATCAGTCTTAAACCGCACATAACATGAAAAATTTAACTTGGATCTTGAATGTTTTTACCTTTCTTAAAGCGTTAGTACATTTTGCTCAATATTGATTTTCTTGAGATATTTTGGCTCATCTGGAGGCGTGCAGCTTTAAACTTGCCATTAAATAAGTTCAGTACTCGAAGGCTTCAAGAAGACTGTTAAATGCTTTATTAGATGAAAAAGAATTTCTACTACACTCACACTTGTCTGGAACACATTTATTTGCACTTAAATTCATGTCCATATGTTCTTCATGTTGATTGTATTGATCATAGTGTTGATATAAATCTCGTGTAGAAATATCCCTGCAAGACCATAAATTTGAGATGTACTTATGGTTTTCTTTTAAATGACGAGATATTAGATATCAGTGAAATATCTAAAAATACAACTCAATTTGCCAGATAAACAGTAAAATATTCCTGCTATGTATTTGTAGTTTAGCTCTCTCAGTTTGATCTGACAGACAGGTATGTATGAGTTTCTTGATGCATGTTACATGATAATAGCTTAAAACATGAAAAAAATTGTCTTATAAGATGCTTATAAACACTGAATTTATCTTTTCAGTTGAAGGACGGTGAAAATTTGGAAAAAAGTGTTGCCTGTATTTCCTCATACATTGTCCAGATTTAAATTTCCTGCAAACAGACAGTTTAAACAACATAAAATACATTATTCTCAAAAAATAGAGTACAGACTTTATTTTGATAGTTCACTATGTGAACCGAAACATTGTATGCCAGTTACGATCAACTGTCGGTGTTAACATGTGTCTATTCACAGTCATATATTAAAACTATTTTTATCAAGTTTTTTATACAGATCATTGGTAAATAAATCATGTTTGTTTAAAAAAAAACTTTCAGATTCGATTATGTTTTTAAATTTTCATAAAGAAACAGCTGTGACATAATTTCATTTGCATTAATTTATATAAAACTTAGGCCAGGAAAATTTGTTTGCATTTTGTAAAATTCTTTGTTTTTATTGTACAAAAAGAAAAGATCTTTTATTTAAGTGTATGTATATATAAAAATCACATTTATTCATATAAACATTTCATTTGTCATTATTTTTTGTTTCAAACAATTTGTATCTTGCATCATACACTGTGATTTCTGAATAAATTGTGAAAAGTATTCCATTGTCTTTATACTGATCAAATCATTAATTCCAGCGGTATCCCCAGTTCTGTCTGGTTTTTTGAATAGAAGCCACTTTGTGCGGAGGTGAAAATGAAAATTATCTGGACATTGAGTAAAATGGTCTTTTGTGTCTTGCCACTGATATGATGAGTACTATTACTTGCAGAGAAATTGGTTGGACAGCCAGGGGCATTGAATTGGGCTCAGTAAGCAAAAAGCTGTACAAAGGCTAGCATTGATGACAAATGCTGTGACTTGCCAGTGTTAAATACAAGTACCTATCTCATGGCTTCTAAAAGGGTGGCTGTTCAAGATTTAAGTGATTTGACTTGTTAGGGTCCTTGACCAAAGCTGTAAAGGCAAAATACCCAGTTTAAGAGAACATACATGAACTTGTTTTTTTGTTGTTTTTTTTTAATTAAATGCTATGCCACGTAAAACATTCTCATTTTGGATGCAATCTAAACCAGAACTTATATTAAATAATTGTGTGTTTTTCTTTTATTTGGAGTCATCTTGGCAAGTTCTCCATTGTAAGGTAAACTAAAAAATAGTTTGCAGAGTTCTGTGAAACAGTTCTTTATTCAAATGTTACTGAACCACTGGATGAAACCAAAAAGTGACCTATTGTGCAATGTCAAATTTTTAATCCCTGCCAACCAACCTTCCTAAGACAAGACCTTTACCTACATAGATTACCCCTGTGATGTTGAAACAAACAAATGACAAGATGTGTAGTTATATATAATTATTTCCGTTTCAAAGTCGGTAAAATGTCGTCTGCTTATGTTTTGCATATTCATACAGCGTATGAATATTGGCGGGAAAATGCTCGTTTTTCTCGTGCTGGGTATAAAAGTACAACTCGGCGTGCTTTAGGCCATTCGAGGCTTTTACATTGGTAGCGAAAGATATCTGTTTAGAATGTCCGACACGGAAAATGCTTCGGGTAATTTCAAGGATGAAGTTGTTACCGAAATAAAAGACTTTTTTGATACAAAGTTTAGAGAATTGAAAAGGGATTTCAGGGAGGAAACTGAGTGGAACAACGAGAGTGCTCGTAAAAGGTACGTGCTGACAATTTAGTTTCGTTTAGCAGTGCTGGAAATAAGAAGCAATACAACTTCAACACTGAAATTTTCGACATTTTGGATGCTTCTAAGAGGGCCATTGAATTAAGAAATGCTTCTAAAGCTGTAGGTTATATTCAAGAGGCTCAGGATAAAATCAAACATAGAAATAAGATCATAAGAATTGCAAGATAGCTCTTCACTTGGCTGGCCTGTTGTCGTGAATATGAGAAAAATGATATTGCCAGCGACAGTGAATGACGATAAAAAGATCCGCCGTGCAGAGGACCGAGCTCGTGTTCCAAGATTGAGAGGGCAAAGAAAGCTAGGGAGAGTTCTGGCTTCAATCAAGATAATAGTTTCTTTTCGCAGCGTCCGTAACGCTAAAAGCATTCAGTTCCGGAAGATCTTCCATGGAGAACCAGCGCAGGTACCAGCGGGATGTCGTCGTCTGCTATTCTTGCGGAGAGTAGGGTCACTTCGCTAACGGGATGTCCGGACGTCTGGCGTCGAAAGCTTCGATTCCATGGCTCCAGGAACTGTCCCCACAGCCACCGTTGGGTATGCAGCCGCTCAGAACGCAGCACGCCCGAAGTCTGAACAAGGAAGCGCTTCCGTCGGAAAAACAGTGATTTACAATGTGAGGATGAATATGATAAGTTACTGGGCATTTTCAGACATTTTCAGTGGGGTTGTAAGCATTGACTTTCGGGAAAATTTTTGTAAAAATTTTGAGAATTCTTGTTCTTTATCAGATAGTTCTGTCAAAGGAAAAAAAATAAAAAGTAATATTGGATTTTTGGAAAAATACCATAGAAGCTAGTGATGACATTATTTCTATTATTGAAAATGGATATGTTATACCGTTTATTACTAAACCTCCTTCTTTTTGTCTGAATAATAATTCGTCTGCTTTAAAAAAATAAATCATTTGTTGAGAAATCTATTTTTTCACTTATAGAAAAGCAATGTGTTTATGAAGTGCCTTTCATTCCTCATAACGTAAACCCTTTGTCTGTAGCAACGAACCCAATGCATCGGGAAAACTTAGATTAATTCTTGATCTTAGCGTTTTGAACACTTATGTTCATAAAGATAAATTTAAGTTTGAAGATCATTAAATTTGCTAAAGAATTTCTTATTCCTAATGGTTATATGTTTAAATTTGATCTAACTTCAGGATACCATCATTTTTCTATTAAAAGCACACATCATACCTATTTGGATTTTTCTTGGGTTTTAAATGGAACTATAAAGTATTTTGTTTTTTCAGTTTTTTACCATTTGGTTTGAGCTCGGCTCCTTACCTTTTTTCTAAAAGGTTTAAGACCCTAGTCAAATATTGGAGAAAAAATGGGCTAAGATTGGTTTTGTTTCTTGACGACGGTTGGTGTGTTAATGCAAACTTCGAAACTTGCACTTAAAGATTCCAAATTTGTCTTTAATACTTTAAAGAAAGCTGGTTTAGTTGTTAATATTGATAAGTCAGTATTTGAGCCTGTGCAGTCTTTAGAATGGTTAGGTTTTTTGTGGGATTTGAAAAATGGCAGGCTTCTTATTCCAGAGCGGAGAATATGTAATGTCAGAGCGTTTATTACTCAGATTCTTACTGTTTTTCCTATTTGTTCAGCTAGGAAATTAGCACAGTTGGCGGGTAAAATAATATCTATGTCGCCTGTTTTAGGTAATGTTTGTTTGTTTCAGACTAAAGCGTTTTTCCTTTTTATAGAGAGCAGATTGTCTTGGGACAAGCAGCTTAACGTTCATGATATTTATGATAACTTGGTATTTTGGCAAAAGGTATTTAGTAACGAATTTCATAAAAGTTTATTCAACGATTTTTTGCCTACAGTGTTAGTATATTCGGATGCTTCAGCAGTAGCTGGAGCCGCTTATATACAATGTGAAGGTGCTGTTGCTCACAAAGTTTGGACGGATGACGAGAACAACAAAGTTCTACATTCAGGGAGTTATTGGCTATTAAGTTTGCTCTTTGCTCATTTAGAAATATTTTTTTGGGGGAAAAAAGTGATTTGGAATACTGATAGTAAAAACTGCGTACATATCATTGAAAAAGGTAGTATGGTAAAAGATCTTAATCGTATGGCTATTGACATAGGTTCTGTCTGTGCTTCGTTTTGCATATCATTGGAACCAATAATAAGCCATAATCCTACTTGTGTCTTGTTGTATATTAATTATATATTCAGTGTAAAGAATGTAATAGGTTTTATCACTGTTAAGGATATTTAGAGTTTGACGACTTTGATAAGGAAATAATTGTTTTACTCGCGTTCCAAGGGAGTAATTAATTTTACCTGAACACTCGCCATTTACTCTTGACGGGCATTAATGTCCCTTAAGGGGAAACAGTGGTCTACCAACCAGTACTTACAATAACAATATAAATCCTCTTCTTCTAGAGGGTATATATATTTTTGCAAATACCAGTCCGGTATAGGATGATCACCCGTGTTGAGTAGAACATTCCTGTTTTGTTTTTGTTTTGTTTTTTGGCACTGAGGCATGAAAGTGAATGAGAAAACCGTAAACGCTCAATAACTAGAGAACCATTTGCACACATAGCCTTAAAACCTCAGGATGATGAGTAGATGACCCCAGAGTTTTGGGGCACTGAAGGTCAATGTCAGTAACCTTTAATGCGAAAAACGTTTGCTTAATTACTAGAGAACCATTTGACACACAACTTATAGGGTTATCACCATTGTGTAGAAAAACCCTATCACGCTGGGTGGTTATGCATGAAGGTCAAGGTCACAGTGGCCTTGAAGGTGAAAACTGTTTCTGCTCAATGAACTAGAAAACCATTTGACCTACAACGGGGGTGTTGACTTCAAACCACTTGCCCCTCACCTCTGTAGGTTCGAATCCCGACAGGGACTTTGGATTCTTTCATGTGAGGAAGGGTGCTATCCAGCTAGCTTACGGAACGTTGGTGGTTCTACTCCGGTACCCGTTCGTGCCTGAAATTATGCACGGAAGTGCATATGAGGTCTTCCTCCACCAGTAAAGCTGGAACGTCGCGATATGACCTATACTGTGTCGATGTGACGTAAAACCTAAAACAAAAAGACCGACAAACTTCATAGGATCCGATGATCACACTGTATGAGTTGAAGACTCCTAATATTTTTGCCCGCTGATGTGTAAAGGTCAATGACATTCATTGTGAAGACTTCTGCTCAATAACCAGAGAACCATTTGACATACAGCCTTCAAACTTCATAGGATGGTCATCCTAATTGTGTAGAAGACCTTTTTTACTTTGGGACACTGATGCATGAAGGTCAAAGTCACAGTAGCCGTTTTGATGCGTAACAATTAACCACTCAGCCCTACGGCCTTGGCGGTCAATTCCTACGCATCAAAACTCCAAACCGGTGTTAAATAGCCAATATACACCTCTCAGGCCGATGTTATTTCTTAAAAATAGACTTTTACTTTCATGAAATAAAACAAATATTGTAAACAAACATTTTTATAAATAGCATTTTTAGCTCGACTATACGAAGTATATGGAGAGCTGTCCTACTCGCCCCGGCGTCCGCGTCCAGATTTTAGATTAAAGTTTTGGTGCAGTAAAATATTTTTCACTATAACTTTGTCATTTCTTAAGGTATCAACTTCAAACTTCAAATATATGTTCCTTATCATCAACCACATCTTATGTGATAAGGTTCATAACTCTAGCACCAATATTTTCAGATTTATCTCCCCTTGAACTAAGAATTTTCCTTAAAAATACTATTTTTTACTGATACTTCTTTATTTCTTAAGGGATCAACCTCATACTTCAAATATATGTACCTTATCATCATCCCCATCTTATGTGACAAGGTTCATAACTCTAGCACCAATATTTTCAGATTTACCTCCCCTTGAACTTAGAATTTTCCTCAAAAAATACTATTTTTAGCTCGACTATTCGATAAGAATAAGTAGAGCTATTGCAGTCACCCGAGCGTCGGCGTAACCACTTATGTTAAAGTTTTTGTAATAGTTCAAATATTTTCAAAGTCCATTGACATATGGCTTTGAAACTTTGCACACTTGTTCACCATCATGACCCCAACCTGTAGACAGGAGGAGGTAACTCTATCAAGTATTTTGACAGAATTATGCCCCTTTTTCGACTTAGAATTTACGTTAAAGTTTTTGTAATAGTTCAAATATTTTCAAAGTCCATTGACATATGGCTTTGAAACTTTGCACACTTGTTCACCATCATGACCCCAACCTGTAGACAGGAGGAGGTAACTCTATCAAGCATTTTGACAGAATTATGCCCCTTTTTCGACTTAGAATTTACGTTAAAGTTTTTGTAATAGTTCAAAATATTTTCCAAGTCCATAGACATATGGCTTTGAAACTTTGCACACTTGTTCAACATCATGACCCCAACCTGTAGACAGCAGGAGGTAACTCTATTAAGCATTTTGACAGAATTATGCCCCTTTTTCGACTTAGAATTTACGTTAAAGTTTTTGTAATAGTTCAAATATTTTCAAAGTCCATAGACATATGGCTTTGAAACTTTGCACACTTGTTCAACATCATGACCCCAACCTGTAGACAGCAGGAGGTAACTCTATTAAGCATTTTGACAGAATTATGCCCCTTTTTCGACTTAGAATTTACATTAAAGTTTTTGTAATAGTTCAAAAATTTTAAAGTCCATTGACATATGGCTTTGAAACTTTGCACACTTGTTCACCATCATGACCCCAACCTGTAGACAGGAGGAGGTAACTCTATCAAGTATTTTGACAGAATTATGCCCCTTTTTCGACTTAGAATTTACGTTAAAGTTTTTGTAATAGTTCAAATATTTTCAAAGTCCATTGACATATGGCTTTGAAACTTTGCACACTTGTTCACCATCATGACCCCAACCTGTAGACAGGAGGAGGTAACTCATCAAGCATTTTGACAGAATTATGCCCCTTTTTCGACTTAGAATTTACGTTAAAGTTTTTGTAATAGTTCAAATATTTTCAAAGTCCATAGACATATGGCTTTGAAACTTTGCACACTTGTTCAACATCATGACCCCAACCTGTAGACAGCAGGAGGTAACTCTATTAAGCATTTTGACAGAATTATGCCCCTTTTTCGACTTAGAATTTACGTTAAAGTTTTTGTAATAGTTCAAATATTTTCAAAGTCCATTGACATATGGCTTTGAAACTTTGCACACTTGTTCAACATCATGACCCCAACCTGTAAACAGGAGGAGGTAACTCTATCAAGCATTTTGACAGAATTATGCCCCTTTTTCGACTTAGAATTTACGTTAAAGTTTTTGTAATAGTTCAAATATTTTCAAAGTCCATTGACATATGGCTTTGAAACTTTGCACACTTGTTCACCATCATGACCCTAACCTGTAAACAGGAGGAGGTAACTGTATCAGGCATTTTTTTTACTATCAAGCACTAAGAATAGTCAAGCATGCTGTCCTACCGACAGCTCTTGTTTACTGTAACTTATTTATTTCTAAAGGGATCAACTTCATACTTCAAATATATTTACGTGATCATCATCCACATCTTATGTGACAAGGTTCATAACTCTAGCACCAATATTGCAAGAATTATCTCCCCATAAACTAAGATTTATTTACTAGAAAAATGTTATTTTTTATTTTAACTTTTTTATTTTTAAAGGTATCTACCTCAAACTTCAAATACTTATTCCTTATCATTAATTACATTTTATGTGACAATATTCATAACCCTTGAAGCAATATTTACAGATTTATCTCTCTTTGAACTTAGGATTTTCTTTAAGAAATATAATAACTTCTTTACTTTTTAAGGTATCTAACTTCAAACTTCAAATATATATTTCTTATCATTACACAAATGTTGTTTGGCAAGATCCATAACTCTAGCATGACTATTTCTATAACTATTCCCCTTGATCTTGGAATTTATGTTAACAAATGTTATTTTTTTACTATAACTAATACATAATTATACATAATTGACTTTTCTTTCATAGTTTTGTCCTCCTTACTGCGTCCAGTATTTTATTAGTCGAGCTTCGCTGTCTCCTGTGACAGCTCTTGTTACAATAAAAGTGACAGATTTTAATCAGAACATTACAATAATACTTCAGTAAATATCAAGAAATTACATGTATAACAAATCATATGTTTTAAGACTAATTGCAACACTGATATTCAATTCAATGTTTATTTGACTTAAACAATTTGAAACAAAAGAGTTGCCTTCCTGGATTTGAACTCAAGACCCCTCGGCCACGGTGAAGTTACATGTAAAAGGCCTGAAGAAAACCATATTATTCTAAATTAGGGTTTGTAACCCTTATTTTTTCAACGCTAACTGTTGTTTAACACAGATGTTAATAATCCTGGAGCTTATTATAAGCATGTATATCTATCTATAAAGGATAAAACAATATTAGAAATCTTCGACCATTCGGGAATTATTTTGCTTGAAAATTAATGCGCCTGTCATTTGATCATCTTTACGCAGTGATCTCCCCTGAATTTTTTCGGCGTAAGTTTCTGACGACCCAAACAAATAAAAACTATTACAATAAGCTATGAAAAAATGCCACATTGTTTCCAATTTTACGTGTCGTCTGCTAGAGAGATGTCATACCTGTAAAAAATGGAATAGTACATGTACATGTCGGAGGGAAAATGCAATGTCGCCGTATGTAATAAAAACACATAAATTGTATCTAAAATGAGTTATGTTTGTTTGTTTGTTACATTTTACGCCTTTTCCCAACAGTATTTCAGTCATATAGGCGGGTAGCTACCTAACCATCGTTCCTGGAGAGTTACACCAGTACTACCTTCCTCCGCGCTAAACTACCAAAGCATCTCCCGGGGATCAAACCCACGCCAGAGAGGTGACCTGGAGAGGTAACTGGATTAGAAGTCATCGACTCTAACCCCTCGACCACGGAGGCGTATAAAATGAGTTATGTAATACTTGTATGTATTGTCTGTATACAACATATCAAAATTAGTTAATATTAAATACTATATTATATCTGTGTTTAATTAAAAATAGTCTAGCTCCGTGAATGAATTTTATTTTAGAAATTAAAAAAAAAAACCTAGAATGAATCTCGCTGTTACAGTAAGCAGAAGTAACTCGAGGTAAATCCGTAACGTACTGGCTAACGCCCGTATTTAGCTAGGTTTTCGAAAAGGTCAATTAACCAATCATGTACGGTTAATAGATCACATGCTCCTCCATGTAAAGAAAACAGGTCACGTGCTCCTCCATGCATCAAAAATTAAATGCGTACCAATACCCTGCGGGCTCCGGTCCGCAGGGAACAATATTAAAAATCTTCGACCATTCGGGAACTACTTTGCTTGAAAATTAATGCGCCTGTCATTTGACAATCTTTACGCATTGATCTCCCCTGAATTTTGTCGACGTTCAAGTGTACATATAAAGGGAAGCAAGTGTACATATAAAGGGAAGTAACCGCTTCAAAAAAGTGGACTACTTTAGGCATTTGAAATTAACAGCATTAGGCTCGGAAATTGCGCTACCATTATTTGTTTAGTCTGATGAACCAAACAAATAAAAACCTTTTGAAGTTTTCTTGATATTATGTACCACTAATTAGCAATTAGATATACATAAATAACGGATTATTAATTAAGGATTAAAGTGTCTTAATTGTTTGTGTGCCATCAATCAGGTACGTATATTAACATATCATACGTACCTGCATCAATCAACCAATATAGTACAATTTTTTAAACGATTTTAAGTATGAAAATTCTTTTTTAAATGTCATAAAAAGGGCCAAAATGTCTAGCGGAAAAGGGTCGAAACGTCTAGGGGCCGATTTTTGCACAGGGTCCGATTTGGTTTAGGGCCGAAACGTCCTAGCTGTTTGCGTATGTACGGCATTAGTACGGTGCAGGTACGGCGACGAACAGGGGAAATTTGTGAAATATACTAAAATGGCTGCCCCCATGAATTCGCTTATTGATTCTTTGCCAAATGCAGAGGATAAAATCGAAGTTCTGTCAGATTTGAAAGCTTTATTAGGGAATTTACCTATACAATCAATATCGTCTGTTGTTGCAAATGTATCTTTCAACAGTGTTTTTGACTGTCTTTCTACAGATAACAGGTTTGTTCTACAAACTGCTTTGTCATAATTTCCCCACCCACACTTCCATAAATGTTTATCTACTGTAAACCTGTTGATGTGCTTTCACTTGTTGTTGTATTACTATCCAGTGAAAGATAATTGGCTCATGAATTCCAGGATCGTTTTCAAACCCGCAAAGCGGGGCCGAGTTAGAATTTTCTAAAAATTATTTCACCTGTTCACTTACACATGTACACAGTACAGTAACAGCTAGCCTAAACAGTGCATAATTCTATACAAGTTGATGGCACACAAGCAATTAAGAAACATGGCAATGCTGGACAGGTACCTAACTTTGTCCTGTCAAAGTTTTGTACCCCTCCATAGACTGGTTTTTATTTTCTTTGTTAAAAAGTGTGATTTGTGGCCGGAAACTTCTAGGAAACAAGTTGAGCTCCACACCCCAATTTTTTGTGGAATCATCAACCTTTTGTAATCTAGTTATAAACCCACAGCCATGAGGAACAAATGACTTGAAGTTGGTGACTTTGACCAATTTGCTAATCCTCCACTATGGAAGCCATCAGCATGTTACGGTACCTACTTGACGTGCATTATATGCATGATTTTGTAACGTGACTGTTTATCTTCAATCTTATTAATACAAACATGATTTTAATGAATGTCATAGGTTACCAAGTACTAAGTGTTACTGAAACTTTTGGCATGCACTTTTCAAGTATTAGATTAATAAATAATAACCACAGGCTAATATTTAAGGTGTCTGCCTCAACCTTAGGGTATTTCTTAGGTATTCTGTGTCAGGGCTCTCTCTGCGTTTTGGGATTTTGGGGAACAGTTCCTACACATTCAAAAGTGAAAATGCTCATGTAATTGTACATAATTTATTTTGCAAAAAGAAAAAACTCAATAAAGTATTGTTTGAAGGGAATTACAGTCAACCCGGCCCCAAGTTAACCCGGCCCCAAGTCAACCCTGCCTCAAAATTGGTCAACCCGGCCCCAAAATTGGTCAATCCGGCCCCACAGTATTTTTATTTGGTCAATGCGGCCTCAAAATTGGTCAGTGCGGCCCCAAAATCGGTCATTCCGGCCCCAAAATATATATTTTCAAAGAAAACTATTCAGGTCATTTTGTTGTATGATGGAATAAAAACATTTATTATTGATTGAATATTATGAACTATAGAACAATAGTAAAAAAAAACATGAACTGGCATAAAAGTGTCAGTAAATTTAATTGTGCCGATTAAGACTTTAACAGTTGAATACGCAATAGTGATAATGAATAATTATATAACATCAACAATTATATGTACATCAACATTATTTCAGATGTGATAATCAAACAGTTTAAAAAGGTATAGCTGTGAAAACAAATTTCTTTAAATAAGTTGGTAGTATCTTTCATGTCTTTATTCGATGTAAATTAAAGATGGTTTCGTGAGTGTTAATGCGATAATTAGGAAGAATGGCATAGAATTTCTAGTTAAAAGGTTTGTATAAATAAAGTTTCCAACAATCTTTTTTTCAGTACTGGAATATTATTAAGTCTTCTAAAAATTGATAGTGTTTTGTGTTTAATCACTTTATGTCATTATGACTGATAACTGTATTGATTGCGGATATATTGTGCGTGACAGACAGGAGGCAGTGACCTGCGATACCTGTGATAGATGGCAGCATCTCTATAATTAATCTTACTTCAAAAAACTGTTCATGGAAACACTTTAGTGTGCTTTTGGTCATTTCTGTTTTTTTTAACATACATGATACAATAACATAGTAATGATTTGAACACATTAAGGTTTCTTTTCCATGATATACTCAATAAAAAAGTTTTGTTTTTTCTTAAAACTTCCATCGTAGAGAGGTTAAGGTTCAAGACAGACGTCATCTATTTTCGCGACGGTAAAAACAGTAAACTATGCATGTGTTGCTTGTTTGTTAATATTGATAGTTTTTATATAACATAAATAATTAAAGATATCAGCGTTAAACTTTTGTTGTTGTTTTTGTTGTTAATTTTTATTTCATTTGTTGATAAGTGTTTATATTTTAAAGCAAAATAAATAATAAAATAAATGGGGCCGGGTTGACCAGAAATAACATTGGTTTGGGGCCGGGTTGACCAATTTGGGGCCGGGCTGACTTGCGGCCGGGTTGACTTGGGGCCGGGTTGACTTGTACCGGTTTGAAGGTATCCTCCTTTTGGCAGATACAGGCTGGTAAAATTAAAAAAAAGAAGGGGAAATTAAAAACAAACAATAAGAACAGTATCAATACTGTTTTGTTCCAGGAGGTAGACTCCACAGTGGTTGAAGACTTATAGTAAGCTTCAAGTTTGCATAATTATAAGAGTTAAAAGGAATATGGTTAACCTATAGTAGTGATGCTCTATCCCCATGAGGTCTGCTAGTTTGTGAACATCAACAGTTTCAAGTGGACAAGTACAATGTAAATTGAAATTGCCAAAAAACCAAAACAAAATACATTCCATTAAATTGAAAAAAATGATATCAATTAAGTACTTAAAAGCAAAATAAAGTATATTTCTAAACAGTATAATTAGCGTGTTTGTTGTGACATTCTTGCACTTAAATTTCAGAGAGCAGTTAGAATTGTGTTGTGATGTACTGAACAAGTTGTTAAAGGCTCTCCCTCCTGATATTGTACTGACCCAATTTCAAGATGAACTTAAGTCGGGGTTGACCAATGAGGAGCCTGCTGTAAGAAAACTCTGTATATCAGAGGTGAGTTAACCACGGCAGTATGTTTTGATTGAGGTTTTCTTTAAAATACCACAATAAATAAAAAAAATCATCATCTGCTTAGCTTTAAGTGAGTGCTTTTAAGTTTTAAATAAGAAAATTATGGGATGAAAGAAGTAGATTTAGTGTAAGCTGGTCATAGGAGATAACTATTATTATATACAGTAATTTATTGTCTCTAATAATATCAAAGTAAAACTACATAAAAATAATGAATAACCTATAAGTAAAATTGTTTGTTACAAAGTTTGAAGAAAGTCTTTAAAGACATTGTAACAACATTGGTAGAAAGCATAATACTCATAATGAGCATTAAAATATACAAAAACTAAAGGTGGTGAATTAACATATATGAAAGTATCCCATTTATAAGGGCATAAATCACTCACAATGTTGAGCTAGCTTTTTCACTGACAGGGTTTGTGTGCTGAATATGTTAAACATTTTTAAATATGCTTACCCCCTGATAAGAAAACAAAGATGAAAAAATGAAATTTTAAAAAGACATCGCTAGTATATATTAAAATAAAAGAAATGTATTGTCATTCACAATGCATGGAGTACCTGCAAAATTGACTTAATTAAGTTTTTGTCACAGTATTTTATATGAATGGAATAAGATTTTTTTCAGTGCATATTAGATAATGTATGTTGACTATAAATGTTAACATGCTAAACTTAACAATGTTAGATTTCTGTGCTCTTTGTTTTTGTTAGATTGAAAGATTGAGCCTAGAAATGGTGACTGTACTTTTGCAATATGAAGAATTGGTGATCCAAGTTGTCAAATGCATGAGAGATGATGTCTTAGAGGTGGCGAAAATTGCTGGAAATACCTTGGTTAATATAGGTAACTAAACATAGCAGAAACATTTTTTATACCCACGCACAACAAAGTTGTAAGGGGGGTATACTGGAATCAGCTTTTCCGGCTGTCCGTCCGGCCGGCCGTCCTTCCCGCGGTTTTTTCTTGTCCGCCCAATAACTTAAGATTCCTTTGACCCTTAGTCTTCATATTTGGCATGGAGGTTAGTCATGATTAGTAGATGACCCCTATTGATTTTGAGGTCACTAGGTCAAAGGTCAAGGTCACAGGGGCCTTGACTTCAAAAAGCTTGTCCGCCCAATAACTTAAGATTCCTTTGACCTTTAGTCTTCATATTTGGCATGGAGGTTAGTCATTATTAGTAGATGACCCCTATTGATTTTGAGGTCACTAGGTCAAAGGTCAAGGTCACAGGGGCCTTGACTTCAAAAAGCTTGTCCGCCCAATAACTTAAGATTCCTTTGACCCTTAGTCTTCATATTTGGCATGGAGGTTAGTCATGATTAGTAGATGACCCCTATTGATTTTGAGGTCACAGGTCAAAGGTCAAGGTCACAGGGGCCTTGACTTCAAAAAGCTTGTCCGCCCAATAACTTAAGATTCCTTTGACCTTTAGTCTTCATATTTGGCATGGAGGTTAGTCATTATTAGTAGATGACCCCTATTGATTTTGAGGTCACTAGGTCAAAGGTCAAGGTCACAGGGGCCTTGACTTCAAAAATCTTGTCCGCCCAATAACTTAAGATTCCTTTGACCCTTAGTCTTCATATTTGGCATGGAGGTTAGTCATGATTAGTAAATGACCCCTATTGCTTTTGAGGTCACTAGGTTAAAGGTCAAGGTCACTGGGGCCTTGACTTCAAAAAGCTTGTCCGCCCAATAACTTAAGATTCCTTTGACCCTTAGTCTTCATATTTGGCATGGAGGTTAGTCATGATTAGTAGATGACCCCTATTGATTTTGAGGTCACCAGGTCAAAGGTCAAGGTCACAGGGGCCTTGACTTCAAAAAGCTTGTCCGCCCAATAACTTTAGATTCCTTTGACCTACAGTCGTCATATTTGGCATGGAGGTTAGTCATGATTAGTAGATGACCCCTATTGATTTTGAGGTCACCAGGTCAAATGTCAAGGTCACAGGGACTTTGACTTCAAAAACTTTGTCTGCCCAATAACTTTAGATTCCTTTGACCCACAGTCTTCATATTTGGTATGGATGTTGATCATGACTATAAGGTGACCCATATTGATTTTGAGGTCACCAGGTCAAAGGTCAAGGTCTCAGGGACCTTGACGAAAAAAAGCTTTTCTTCTCAATTGCTAAAGAATGTCCTGTCCGCAATGTAGTGATTTTGACATTTTCACATTTGAAGCATGTAGAATACATAACTTAGCAATGCACTGGCTTAGTAACCTCAGATTTGGCAGGGAGGTTGTCCTTGAGCTCTAAATGGCCTCTGTTGATTCTGACAAAGTGGTATGCGGGGGTATTCACGCCATGATAGTGGCAGTTC
Source organism: Ruditapes philippinarum (assembly GCF_026571515.1). Taxonomy (NCBI): domain Eukaryota; kingdom Metazoa; phylum Mollusca; class Bivalvia; order Venerida; family Veneridae; genus Ruditapes; species Ruditapes philippinarum. The sequence continues at coordinate 114,911 of NW_026858597.1, forward strand.
TAGTTTTATCAGCATGGTGTTGTACCTGGAAATACTCTGGTTAATATCGGTAACTGAGCACTTCAGTAGAAGAAGATAATGTAGCATTTTGGGAATATATACCGTTGGTAACGGAAAATGTCTACATGTATAACCATTTTGCATCTATGTATGTTCTACTTTAGATTTGGATTTTATATGCCCAAAGACCTAGACGTATTATGGTATGGCGTTTTTGGTCCAAACTATTGAATTTGAATAGGGGGACATATAGTTATGTTTTATGGAAATGCAGTTTATTTATCCACTGCAATTCACTCATTATTATCCTCCGCCGATGGAATCGGGAGGGGGATATAGTTTTGGCGTTGTCCGTCCGTCTGAATTTCGTTTCCGGAGTAGTTCTCTGCAACTACTGGCTGGAATTCAAAGAAACTTTATGGGAATCATCAATATCAAGAGGAGATGCGCATATCGTCGGCTTGTTCCGGTCCGACCCTTTAACTCAGAGTTATGGCCCTTGATTAGTTATGTAGTATGCATATAGAGTAAAAATCGTTTCCGGAGTAGTTCTCTGCAACTACTGGCTGGAATTCAACGAAACTTTATGGGAATCATCAATATCAAGAGGAAATGCGCATATCGTCAGCTTGTTCCGGTCCGACCCTTTAACTCAGAGTTATGGCCCTTGATTAGTTATCTAGTATGCATATAGAGTAAAAATCATTTCCGGAGTAGTTCTCTGCAACTACTGGCTGGAATTGAACGAAACTTTTTGGGAATCATCAATATCAAGAGGAGATGCGCATATCGTCGGCTTGTTCCGGTCAGACACTTTAACTCAGAGTTATGGCCCTTGATTAGTTATGCAATATGCATATGGAGTAAAAATTGTTTCCGCACTACTTCTCTGCAACTACTGGCTGGAATTCAACGAAACTTTATGGGAATCATCAATATCAAGAGGAGATGCGCATATCGTCGGCTTGTTCCGGTCAGACCCTTTAACTCAGAGTTATGGCCCTTGATTAGTTATGACATATGCATATAGTTAAAATCATTTCCGCACTACTTCTCTGCAACTACTGGCTGGAATTCAACGAAACTTTATGGGAACCTTCAATACTAAGAGGAGATGCGCTTGTTCCGGTCAGACACTTTAACTCGGAGTTATGGCCCTTGATTAGTTATGCAGTATCCATATAGAAAAATATTTGTTTCCTCGCTACTTCTCTGCTACTACTGGCTGGAATTCAATGAATCTTTATGGGATACTAAGAGGAGATGTGCATATAGTTGCCTTGTTCCAGTCAGATACTTATAACTCAGATTATGGCCCTTGATTAGTTATGTAGTATGCATACATCTCATTGGCATTTCCAGATTTTACTATTTAACACAGAGTTATGGCTCTGTTATTGCCCTGAATATTTATCAAGTTCAAAGAATATTACTGTTTATGCCATAATTAATATATAAATAAAGCCTTATGTCTTTAGTTGTTGTGTTAATAATAACCAGTACTCGGCGGGGGATATAAATTCAACGAATTTGCTTGTTGATAGAGTTATGCCCCTAACTGGTTGGGCTTGAGACTGATTGCATACATGTAAGCCTATTGCTGACTCTTGTGGGATACATTTTATCACTATTTGTAAATAATTAATACCTATAGCTCTAAATTTGACTGATATGTTACACGTCTGAGATTTAAGTGTTATTTATGACTCCCCTCAGATTATGCCAAACAAACTTGAGAGAAACAGAGACCCTAACACATTTGAATTATTTTTTCTCACTAGGTGGCAGCACTGGTGGTATAACTACATTATATGGTGGGATGTTAATGTCAGCTTTACAGGATGTACTCTCATCCAATGATACTGTACGATTCAGAGTATATGAGGTATGTTTTACCAAAGGTACATTTATTTCACTCTAATAGTTGTAGGTTCGAGTCCAATCAGGGACTTTGTTTTGTCTCATGTAAAGAAGCTAGTATTCAATCAGCTTACAGAAGATTGTTGGCTCTATTTAGGTGTCTGCTTGTGTCTAAGGTAATATAAAAGATAATATATAAAGGGACCGATCAAGAAGTTATTCCCGAAAACCAGATTGATTGTTCCCTAAGGTTGTAATGCCAACGAGTTGAACAAGTTGAAGTCTTTTTCTGCCAGTAAATCAGGTTACAGTCAGTCTATATAATAAGTTTTTAAACATTGATATTCATATTTTTACTATTAAATACACTTGCATATTTGTTAATAATATGTAATTATTAATTCAGGTAATTGTCACAATAAGTTGCCAGTCTGTTGCCGGGTTACACAGTTGTTCTGAGAGCGGGTTACTGCAGCAGTTTTTTAATGAACTTCATCGTGACGATATACTCGTGCAGCTCAATTGTCTCGAGCTTTTGTCTGATCTAGCCCTCGTGGAATATGGCCTAGCTTACCTAGATCAGCAAGGGGTATTGGCCACCCTGGAAAACATGATGAGATCATCCGAGGCTGATCCATTAGCAGGATTTCTTATACCTGGTACTATCTTATTTTCATTATCATCACAATTATCATTATCCGCTTCATTATTAATGTTTTTATTTTTTCAATTCTAAGTACCAATCATTCCTTATTATATGTCCATGGCTGAGTGGTTAAGGTCAATGACTTCAAATGACTTACCCTTCACTGCTGTGGGTACGAATCCTGACAGGGGTTTTGGATACTTTATGTGTGGAAGCTATCCATATCCAGCAAGCTTATGGAATGTTGATGGTTCTACTCTGGTGCCTAGTAGTGCCTGAAATAATGCATTGAGGGGCATCTGAGTCTACTCAATCAGTAAAGCTGGAAAGTCACCATATGACCTCATTGCTGGTGAGAGTCAATGTTAAACCCAACAACAACAACAAAAAAAAAACAACAAAAAAAAAAGAAATAATAACAGCAACTACACTTAATAGGGATTGTATTTTCTTTAAATACTAGTAGTTAGTTTGTTTTTTTTTCCAGGTTTGATAAAGTTTTTTGGATGCGTTGCAAGAATTCATCCAAAGGAGGTGATGACAAGCAATGAGACATTTGTATCAACAGTGTTTACCAACCTTTCTTCTCCACAGAGTGACTCTATGCATAGTTTGGCTATACAAACTGTAGGCTTCATTGGGAGCTCTGTTGAGGGAAAGTTGGCCCTAGAGAAACTAGGTAAATCATACAAGATATTTATATTTGATGCATGCTGAGGCTATAAATCATATTTATTGTACATGTGAAAGGTATACGGGCACAAGATTGTGTTGCCCTCTGACTTAAGAATAAGGAGTATAGGGGTGTTTCTTGTACATGCATGGCTACAAGTTTTCAGGCATTTGCCTCAAGTTCAGGTTTATTCTACTCTTGAAAGCTTTCTCTTGCAATATAAAACCAATGGAAATAATACTAAATTCAGGATTTTTGTGTCGCCTCTACAGAGTAGTGGCAACATATAGGGATCACTTCTCCGTCGTCTGTCTGTCTGTCTGTCCGTCCGTCCGGACTACTCCTCATAAACTACTGGTGCAATTTCATCCAAACTTTACAGGAATGATCAGTACCAAGTCTAGTTGTGCATATTGTCAGCATTTTCCGGTTCAATGATTTTTGTCAGAGTTATGGCCCTTTGATAATTTTTATTATCCCCCGCAGATGGAATCGGGAGGGGGATATATTTTTGGCGTTGTCCGTCTGTCCGTCCGTCCATCCGTCAGTCCGAATTTCGTTTCCGGAGTAGTTCTCTGCAACTACTGGCTGGAATTCAACGATTTGCTTGTTTTTAAAGTTTGTCCGGACTACTTCTCTTATACCACTAATGCAATTTCAATGAAACTTTATAGGATTGATCTGTAGCTCAAGTCCTTGCGCATATTGCACTGGTTTTCCGGTTGAATGATTTTTGGCCGAGTTATGGCCCTTTGATAAAAAGGTGTTTTTTTCTGTGTGTTGCAAGATACACAAAAGCTTGTCCGGACTACTCCTCATAAACTACTGGTGCAATTTTATCCAAACTTTACAGGAATGATCAGTACCAAGTCTAGTTGTGCATTGTCCGTCTGTCTGTCCGTCTGTCACAAAATTTGTCCCAACATGAAATTGGCCATCATGAGGCGACACATGTGATTACTGATCGCTCTTGTTATGTACATGTACATACTTTGTTGAAGAATAAGCTTTTATACAAAATACTACTGTGGTAAATTGTTTGTCCTGTTTGTGTGTCAGTGCACATGAAAGCCGACTGAAAGAACAATCGACATCATACCTATTTATTATGAATGCATATTGAAGCAGCTTTGTCCATTATTAAAAATAATCCACACAGTATTGAGAATCAGTGTAACATTCAAAACTTAAACATAAAGGTTAAGTTAATAATAATTGAAGTAAATGGTCACACATTTATAGAAAGCTATAGAGCAAGCTAGAAATGTACCTTTCATTTCACTGTTTTGTCAGTCTATGAATATAGATAGCATGAGGGTAGGACAGGACCACAATAGGACAGATGGACAAGGGCAAATGTATATGACCCCCCCCCCTTTAAATAGGGGCATAAAAATTATCAATTGTTTCTTTATACACAAGTGGAAAAAAAATAAAAAAAATAATATACTTTCACATTTCTGTATGACAAATGTACATGTAATATATAGTAGATTATAGTTATAGAGATAGAAATGTTTTAGAATATTACTCTATCTCTCTATATATGACAGGTAATAAGATGGATACAGGTGTAAAGTGTATAGGTAAAGCATTGAGAGAGACCCAACATGACACAAAGATTGTTGTTCTACAAGCACTTTCAACACTCCTCAAATTAAAGGTATACCAAAACTGATATAATTACTAATATATTATAATATTACTAATATATACTTTTTACTATAGAAGTAGCAAAATTGCCTATGATTTCAACTGATTATGAGTGTCACATGACAGATTATGAGTTTGTGGCCTGAGGCGGAAAACTCATAATCGGCCTGGTGAACACAAGTACATGCACAAACTGAAACAATGACATCACATTTTATGTCCCCAAAACCACAGGCAAAAGTATCGGACCTGGGAAGAAAAAATATGACTAGATTGATAAAAAAAGACCTGTGTTCATCTTAAAAGTGTCCAAAAAAACCAAAAAAAATGTATAAATGACCCCCTTTAAAAATATACTATAAGTTACTGACGGTTGTGAGTGGTCCAACTTAATGTATTTAGTAATATTATTTAGTAAATTCAAGTAATTTTGACCCGTAGTCAGCTGACATACATGTATTAGTCTATGTTTACGTACCGAATTGTTGTGCCGCAATTATGTCTACCAAGGATTTTTAGCACGAAGTCGCTCGTTTCCTGATAGATATTTCATGAACGGGAAGGGCTAGAGACTTGGGGTTGGTCTCATTTTGAAGCTTTATATAAACGTGAAATAGTGATAAAAGGTTTTTTTTAATTGTCTGGCCAATTGTTTTCACAACGGCCCGGGAAATGAATCCCTTGCTCGTAGGCTCGAATCTGGAGTTTCCGGCCTTCTCTTAACTTATAGTATATTTTTAAAGGGGGGTCATTATATACATTTTTTTTTGTTTTGTTTTTTTTTGACACTTTTAAGATGAACACAGGTTTTTTTTATCAATCTGGTCATATTTTTTCTTCCCAGGTCCGATACTTTTGCCTGTGCCCAAAACAGCTACATGTAAATGTAAAAGGGCAATAAGTTTTAACACATATTTGGTCGCATCTCGGTTTACCTGCTTTACCTGCTTTCCTGGATTACAAAATTTTCCACTAGTGACCGACTTCTAATCCCACACAATTTCTGAATCAGTGGTGAGATAAATGACCATTAGACTCAGTGACCTGCATCAGTTGTCACAGAGAAATTTTGGCCCTGTCGAGGATCGAACTGGCTACCCCTGGATAACTTATCTGATGTTTTTCCTAATGAACTAAACAGCACCTTCTATCAGTAAATAGAAGGTACATTTAATAAATATTAAATCACTAGTATTTATCACTTCAATTGCCAAATGGTGAAGGTCATTGATTTTTGATCGCTTCCACCAAGATGTTGGTACAAGTTCTTCTAAATACTTTGGTCTTTTTAACAAGTCAAGAGCTTGCTTAATATCATGGAAGATAATTATGTGGTACTGCTTATGTGTTGGATTGCACCAGGAATTTATACTAACATATTTTATGGAGACAGTGTAGTTGCTAATTTTAGATTTAGATTCATAATGCTGACAGAATATAACTTTACTTTATGACCTATGTTAAATGTATGAGTCTGGGCAATCTGTATTTTGATAAAAACACTGCCGTGAATTCTAGATTTGTCATAATTATGTGTGACATTGATCAGATAATCTATAGATAGACATTTCTTTATCAAAGGATTATAAAATGTTATTTGTAGGTGAATTAAATCATTATATGAAAGCATTGATCATGGTTCAATCAAAATTAAGTTTTGCAGCTTGCACTTTATTAAATAATGACATTGCCCGACAGAAATTAAGTTAAGAAGTTTGTTTTTCGTAATTAGATAGCTATATTGTTTGTGTTAATAAATAAGTCATTTTATAGAAATGGAGAAATAAAATGAACAAGATTTTGAAAAAAATAATAAAACTTATCATTTAAAAAATTGGTAAAATTTATCGTCAATATTTTTATTGCGTGAAATCATCAAATTATATTGAACTGGTGCACCATGCCAAACATCAACTTTAAAGAAATTATTGGTCATATTTTTTTGACACCACTGTAAAATGGTGAAATTTACAAGCACCAAAGATAGAATCACATCAATTTGGGCTAAAACAGCAAAATATGCTGACCCAAAAATATCATGAAGTACGGTATGTAATTTGTTTGATTTGTATTTCAAACAGGTTCCTGATCAAACATCGGAGTTACTGAAGCTAACAGAATGTTGGTACAGCCAGCTAGGAACTCGAACCTTTGACTACCTTATGTCACTGGCAGACCAACCTTTCCCAGATCTACGCACCGCCCTACTCAGTTTGTTCAACTCGTTGGCATTACAACCTTGGGGTCAAAATATAATGAACAATCATCCTGGTTTTCGGGAATACCTTCTTAATCGGTCAACTGAGAAGACGAAGGAAGGAAAAGAGGGGAAATTTGCTGTTATTTCAACTTTAGCCAATTCACCAACTTCGGCGGAGATTTTTGGATCCCCGTACCTGATTCATCTAAAAGCTTATTGTAGCCAGGGCGCTTTTTATGTTCAGGCACAGGCAGAAGTTGCCTTGGAAGGGGATTCGTGATAGAAAAAACAAAAATAAATACAAGCAAAACTGTTTTTTCATTTTTGTCCTTTTCATTACCATTTATATGTGTATAAAAAGATCCCTGTTTAATGCAAATATTTGCCATCAGTGTTTATGATAAAGCTATTTTAAAGGACAATGACACAAATTTATTAAGTTACAAGGCCTCAAGCCCAATACACACATAAAGAACTATAGTACAAGTATACATCTATGGATGTTACAATTCGGACATGTTTAAGACATAATAAAGAATACATACAGCAAAATAACAGCATTTTATCATAGAAATAGTACAGGATTCATTTAAAGGAACTTTACATATCAGCAAAATAAGTATTGACAAGTCCTCACATAAATTTAGATTTAATACATGTATGTCCTTTCAGATTTATTAAAGGGAATGTGTGCCTTCGTGGCCTAGTGGTCAAGGTCTGACTTCAAATTACCTGCCCCTCACTGCTGTTGGTTTGAATTTTGACTTTCCTGTCCACCTAGCTTACTGAACCTTCAGGTTATCGCTTGTACTTGATATAATAAGTGTAGGTCTTTTGGGTGTCTTCTTTCTCCAGGAAAGCTTGAGTGTCAGTGTATGACTTTACAATATAGGTGTGACTTTAAACTCCAACCATCTCTGTCAAAATCTATGCACCAGAAAGAGTATCTCTATGAAATTATATTGTAAAGAAAGATGTATTACATTACATGATTTTAAGTCCTTCCAAATCTATTTATATATATGGCAGTGGTGTACAAACTCAAAAGTACTTTTAGATCTATCTAAAATATTTTTTTTTCGTTTGCTTAACTCTTGGTTTTTTTGCAAAAGATTACATAGAAAGTTGAAATGTAATGAACTATATATTTTGAGATGTACAGTTGAGTTCACACTAAACTTCCCACCCTTGTGCACTTCTAGTGCACTAGAGCTGAACTAGAAGTGCACACCGTGTGCACTTCTAGTGCACTAGACCATATGACCAGGCTGGCAAGGGCAGGTGACACCTAAATGGTTTATTGGATTATTGCTTATCAAGTGACAGGGGGCATCTATTGTTAAGCTGCTGTAAGAGAATATATGGCCTATTCATGAATATAAATAAGTAAATTTTAAAATCAGCAGTTTTAACATTTTAGGTGATATCATGTTAAAGCTTAAAATTATTTTTTTTTTTATTTATTGAAATCATATTTTTATTAACCAGTATTTAACTGTAAGTGTAAAATAATACCCCTTAAAATCAAATTTATAGAATTAAAAAAATAATAAGGTTAAATTTAAATATGCTCCGTAATGGATAATTAAATAAGAGTTTTTAATGTTTTTTTTTTTAATGGCCATGTATTTCAATTTTTCTAGTGTACAAATGGGAAAATCAATGTGATAATTCTGGCCTAATTAATTTAGTTTGTAACAACATAAACTTTTTTTTCATAAGCTCGAAAGGTTTATATTTAAGCTAAAATATTATTTCTATAATATATAACTTAGAGACAATTCCTATGTTCAATATTGAAAGAGAATATTAATACATTGATTTTAAAACAATCAATATACTATGATAATTTAGTATTCAACTGTGTAATGCTTGCATATGTTTTAAAGATATAAATAATTAAAATATTATCCATAAAATAAATTAATTTGATATCTGTAATTTATTCATTATTTCAATATTAAAAATTTAATGTATAAAGGGAATACTTTTATTGAAGAGGAAAATCTCAAATCATGCTGTGTATTGGTATTTTCTGAGAGGGGCTGTTTTCATTATACCACTTTCCTGCTAATAACAGGGCCTTAGGGTAAATAACAAAGAACAGGCAATTTTGCAGATAATTAGTATGCATTGAAATTCCCTGGTTTTTTTCAAAATGCATGTTAGACATAAGCCTGGGATTCATCAGGCGTTCGCACTCAGGCTAGTTAGTCATATTAGATAAATTACCATAATTTTTGTATAATCAAATATACAAAAAATTAATGGCATAAATGCATATTAGATATTATTGTCTCTAAAGCAGAATTTTCTATATTTATCCATTTATCCACATTTCTTGCCATTCTGCATTATAATATATAACTTAAGAGGCAATTTCTCATGTACAAGATTGAAAGAGAATATTAATTCATTGATTTTAAAACAATCCATACACTGTGATACTATGTTTTTCAACCATGAAATGCTTGCATACTTTTTAAAGATATAAATAATTAAAAAATTTCCATGAAGTAAATTGAATTGATAACTTTATTCAAGATTTCTATATTAAAAATTTAATGTATAAAGGGAATGCTTTTAAACAAGAGGAAAGTCTCAAGTCATGCTGTGTATTGGTATTTTCTGAGAGGGACTGTTTTCATTACACTGGTCTCCTGCTGATAAGAGGGCCTCAGGGTAAATAACAAAAATGCAGATGTATGCAATATTTATTTAAAATTTCCTGTTTTTTTCCCGAAATACATGTAAGACATAGATAAATGACTACAATTTTTGTATCATCAAATGTAAAAAATAATCATAATGGCATAAACCCATGTTAGATATTATTGTCATTATTGTCTTTGAAGTGGAATTGTCTAATCTTACCATAAAAAAAAACTCGTTTAAAATCAATATCAGTGTTAACTATTCTAGAAAGACCTCATATCAATATTTATCCACATTTCTTGCAATTCTGCATTAAAATTTGCAGCATCTTTTAGTGTCTGAACTGGGAAATGTTATTTTTTTCCATTATAGATTTGACAAATTTGCCTTGTCAGTTTTACACATTTAGAAGATAATATATTTTAAAGAAAATATTTAAATACTTGATTATAAAACTTTAATAAATTGCAACATCCTTTTCACTTTAATGCAGATCTTTTGTTTTTCTTTTTTTTTTTAAATGAAATATCATACATGAACAGAAAACAGTTATACAGAAGATTAAAGTGTCAAAAGTCATGCTGTGTATAAGTGTTTTAATAAAGTACCCTGCTGATAAGAGAGCCCCTCGGGGTAAATAACAAAAGGCAGATGATAGGTATAAATAGGCAAAGTAAATTCTGTATTCGCTGGATGTTGGTGCAAATAAATTTCATTACAAGTAACTGAAATATTTTTGAATTTTATAATAAACTCATAAAAATAATCATATTGCATAATTTTGTTACAATGCATGAAAAAAAAAGAAAAAATATTGGTGTCATCTCAAAAAATGAAAAAAGTGAAAGATTTTCTGAACTTTTTGTTAATATCCATGTCAGTTTAAGTATACTAGTGTCCCACAGGTACATATCAATACTTAACCCACACATATCAATATTTAATCCACATTTCATACATACCACCATTAAATATGAATATTTATTTTCAGAATAATATATATCATTTATATTAATCTTAGGTAAATCTCAGTTTGAGAAGGTAAGTGAATGAGATAAAATTGACAAAATTTAGGCCAATTATAAACATATTAATTCTTTAATGTATTAAAGGCTATTAATGCTTAAAATCATCACCTTTAACTAAAACAACCATAAGTTATGATCAAAAATAACTAATTGGTATAATTTTGCCCCCCCCCCCCCCCCCCCCCCCCCCCCCCCCCCCCCCCCCCCCCCCCCCCCCCCCCCCCCCCCGGAAAAAAAAGTGACTGAATTTTGTTGAATTAGCATTTCAATGTTTCATATTTCATTACCAGATTATAATAAAATAGAATCATATTAAATATCAATTAATTTTGTTTATTTATGCACTTATCAACATTAAAGTTATAATTATTTATATTTACTTATCCTAACAATTAAGTTTTAAAGTACAAAATCAGTAAAATTAATGGCTGAAAAATAATTGTTCTAATATTTTACTCCATATTTTAAAAAATTCAATATTTACAACTTCAAATATATTATGAAAAACTAATATACATATATCTATATTTATCTATCTTTTTTCTAAAGTCAAATTGCTATTCATTGAACTGCTTAATACATATAATAGGTCTAGTGCACTACAAAGTGCACTTATGAAGTGCACTATTAGTGCACTACTAGTGCACTTTGAAGTGCACTAGTAGTGCACATCTAGTGCACTCCTAGTGCACTTTGTGTAACCTTTAGTGTGAACTCAACTGTATTGCTGCATTTGTACAATATACTGTTGCTTTTTACACTACTGAATTCATGTGATGGATTTGTATCTCTTTTGATAAAAGAATTCATGAATGACCCATCACATAAATGTATGTGTTTTGTTCCATAGCATTTCATGACTGACTGCTACACTTGACTAATGAATTGCATAAATTTAAATAAGGTCTAGTCCAGTGAGCTGAGAGTGAAGGTGATTGCAACAGGTCCTTTGACAGTATATGTACGTATTAGGAGTGTAACAATACATTCAAACCTTTATCGTGATACAGTCAACTCCGTTTAGAATACAAATTGCAATGTATTAAAAAGCATAACTATGTATGTTGGTCATCTGGTACCATGGCATGTAGCAATATACATCTGAACAAAAACTAATCATGGTTATACATGTAAATGTCACTGTTCTAGGGGTCATGCAGATAATTTGTACAAAACATGAAATGGAAAAGTGAAATGACTTGATTTCTCTCTACTTTATAGTATATATTGCTGAAACAGTGTTACATTCAGGCATATATTGCCCCGCCTTTGTGGTGTTCTTGTTGAAAAATACAAAAAAGCCCTACAAACAATAAATGATGTTTTGATTTAAATGTTAATATTGAGTACACACTTTTGTATGTTTTAAACTTTAAAAGATAAAGGTGTTTGTACAATTATAATGCTGTAAGTGCTTGATTTTTTTTATTTCAATCAAATGTTGAATGAAATATTACATTACAATCGAGGGTTGTGTACCTTCTAAGAGTGAAGGTGATAGTTGCCAATGGCCCTTTGATAGTACATGTGTAAATTAAGAGTGCAGTTATACAATCATGTGTTATGAACAACAGCACAATGTACAGGTACAGGTATATTGTTCAACACTAGGCAGAATTTGTTTAGATTGAGAGATAATGGAGCAGCAAATCTAAGAAAAAAATTAATTATTTTAAAATCTTACCAGTCCTGTCATCAAAATAACTCAACTGAATCTTTTTTCAAGCAACCAGAACAAAAAAATAACTGAGGAAGTAACTTTTACAAGTGTAGGTGTTGGACAGCATTTTTTATATATTTTTCTTTTTCTTATTCAAAACCAACACTGATGGATGACACATCCTTAGTGTTCATGAGGAATTTAATTAATTACATCCCGCAAACTCTTTATTGTCCTTAGAAACTATGGATTACCAGTACCTGTAGAAAGCCTCTATGTATAAGCAGGCATATGATCTTGGTCCCATGGGAAAAGTTAAGATTCAAATATATCTGTTGGTATGAGAATTAGTGTACTAATGCCTGCAAATTTGAAAAGTCCCGGTGGGGTACGGCTTATAGCCTGTTAGCTAAAATCACGTGACGTACAAAATGGCAGCCCCCATGTTCAATTTCAATGTTGGTGTTTTGGGACACGTTGACAGTGGTAAAACGAGCTTGTCAAAAGCCCTTAGTACTACAGCAAGTACTGCTAGTTTTGACAAAAATCCGCAGAGCAAGGAAAGAGGGATAACTCTCGATCTTGGCTTTTCTTCTTTTCAAGTAGATCTCCCCACCCACCTAAGTAATGAAGTGGGACAAGGTGTTGTGCAGTACACGTTGGTTGATTGTCCAGGACATGCATCCTTAATCAAAACGATAATTGGAGGTAAATATATTTTTTATATCAACTGTAAACCCAAGTCAATTTTTTTATAACATTAGTTACAGAATTTTTTATCAGATGGGGCATAATATGCATTATTGAGATAATGGTCCAATTGTCCCTATACTGATAGTTTTCAACCACAACTACTTTTTGATCATCCCTAGAAATGTTTTAATTGAAACCTTATTTGTTATGTACCGTCAACCACAAGAACTCAACACAGTGTTGGTAAGTATACTAAAGTTAGGTATATGAAAAAAGCAAAGCGAGCTCAATTTACTTTTACTGAAATAGTATAAAATAATCATTCATTTTTATTTTACATTTTCCGTTTTGAAACTGTCATTCGGTATTTTATACACTGTTTCTGTTTATTCTGGTTCCCTGTCCTATTATGGGGTCTATGAAAGTGCGGAGGATACTATTTTACGCATCCATTTTCAATTAGAATACCTCGGCTTTTATCGTTATCTTGTAATTTCGAAAAGTTGCGTTGTGTCAATTCATTATTTCCTACGACAGTTTTTACAGCACATACTCTCGTTACTGTAAAGCTCGCTTTTCGAGCAAGCCCTACGGCCAACTCTTAGAGATCGCTACTGTACATGTTTTCATGAATACACACTTGTTTCTTAACAATGTCTATCTTAGGCATTTTTGTGTAGATTTAAAAAAATAGATTTTAGAGCTATATAGATTTAATGTCTTACTTTCAGGTGCACAGATTATTGACCTGATGCTACTTGTGGTTGATGTTGTAAAAGGTTTACAAACACAAACAGCCGAGTGTCTGGTGATTGGTGAAATCACATGTAACAAGATGATAGTTGTTCTAAACAAAGCTGATCTTTTACCACCAGATAAAAAAGATACTATGATAGATAAGGTTTGCATTTTTAATGTTTTTCTCTCTGCATATATTTATTGAAATGATTGAGCGCATAGATTTCAATAACTTTTGTAATTGAAATCTGTACGTTTATAAATATATATTTAATCTTAGGAAAGATATAAATAAATAGTATAGACTAAAGGTGTTGTTAATGTATTGTAACTGATTATAAAGTAATAGTTATCATGATAAACCTTTTTACATATATCTCTATATATGCAATTATGTAAAATATATAATTTCAATCTTAAAAATTTGTTGAACATTGAATGCATCATTGGATTAATTTTAAATTTTTCATTATGATTTTAAGCAGGTAATGTAGTTTTGTTAAATTATATATTCAGATGAAGAAGAAGATGCTAAAAACACTAGAGAACACAAGATTTGCTGGTGCTCCCATTGTTGCTGTAGCTGCCAAACCAGGGGGTCCAGAGGTATAGTAAAATCAACTGAAAATGATTTATTAATAGCACATTTTTCCTCTTAAATTTTGAATTTATTAGTGAAATAAAATTGGTATATTTCATTGTTTTAAACAGTGAATCAGTGATTGTTTGTTCCATGTTCTTTATACTGCCTGATAACAAAATGATAGCAAAATTATCAGAGTGATGGAAAATGATTTTCCATGAGACAATGGTCATGCTTACTATAGTGCCTTAGTGCAGTAACAGGTTAACTCCTATTAAATTATATAAGGAGTTAACCTGTTACTGCACTAAGATTGTGATATGAGGACTGGCCATTTGTGTGCTAGTCCAGAACTTATTATATATATATAAAAAAACTCCCAAGAACCATGCATTTTGTTGCTCCATGCTGTATTAACATTCCTTTGGCATTGAAAAATAAAACAACAGAAACTTTTAGAGAACTTTAAAGATCCTGCAGTTGTAATTGAGGTCGTTACCACACTTAACTGAAATTTAATATATGTATATAATCATGCTTATAATACTGAAGAATATGTAAAATATATACTGCAAATATTTGTGCACATTATATGTAATAATTAAAATACATGCATTCATTTCTTATTGAAAATAAATTTCTAATTACCTACCTTTATTTACATGAAATGTTAAATTCGGTAATATCTTTATAAATAATGCTTTTTGGAACTTACAATATTGATAAATCTTAATTTGAGCATCATACTAATGATATAAAACCATAAAAAAATGTGTTACAGGATCTTTAAAAACATGTTTAAGGAAAGTTCCTATCAATATAATCAATATAATCATTCAGTATCAGTGTAACTGAAAATTTAACTGATGATATACATACATAATCTAATGTCTCCTCATAATAAGACACTGGATTTCTCTGATAGCATGGCATATTGAAAAAGAGCATTTTATCCAATCCATACTTCATCATGCTTTGCATGTTTATAACATTAGTTGCTGTAATTTGTATATACATGTAGTTTATTTTGATATCATTGAAGTCACCGGAAACAGAGAGTTTGGGTCTACAAGATCTGATAGACACCCTCAAGACAAACACGTATATACCTCAGCGAGATGTAAAGGGGCCATTTATCTTCTCCGTAGATCATTGTTTCAGTATTAGGGGTCAAGGCACGGTGATGACAGGGACAGCCCTCAGTGGAAGCGTGTCGGTCAATGATGTAAGACTTATTCTGTTTTCACACTTGCACATGTCTGGTCTGGTCACCTATTTTATATATTACTGTTGACATTCTTTAAAGTCATGTAGACCTAAAGCAGCATTCCAACCCCAGCTGATTTTTTATAAAAACTGAAAACTGTTATTGCTATGTTGACCATTTTTTTGTTTCGAGGAATTAACATGTTCTTTAAAGTGACGTTATGCTCATTCATGGTTAGATATAGGGTGAACAGGTGAAAGTCAAAATAAGTTAACATTTTCTCATAAGTCCTTTCAATTTTATAATTTACTTCACATGAACTATAAATAACTCACTGGGACCTGTGAAATGTGTGTAATTATCCATCGGAATGTATCTGTAACTTGCAATTTATCAAAAGAGTGGGTCAGTCTTTTTTTATATATTTAGGAAGATTAACTTATTACCCTAAACATTTTCAAATATCATGTCTTGGTCAATCGCCATTATACGATCAGTTTATTGAAATATCTAGTCAATTTGACAATGAAAAAATGAGCATAATGTCACTTTAAGAAGCAGCCATACTATACTGGCTAATATACATCATATAAAACACATTGTAAACTCAATTTAGGCACATAATTATATTATATAGTGTTATTTCACTCTTAAAATAGAAACAAATCTCATGGTAACAACATCACTCAGTTATGTTGTAATTTTGTATAGGTTTTGTATATTTTCTCCGGCTGACCTTTTGGGGTCTGCTGACCATGTAAAACAGGGTCAATTATAAACAGTATCTATGTATAGGAATTTCTTTCTGTCTGACCTTATTCTGACCGTTACAGACAGGGTTAAGTTATATAATATATAAAGATGATCCTAATGCAGTTTTGAGTGTAATATGATCACAAAAAATAGTAAATTTAGTCATATTTCATTTTAAAGGCACAAAGAGTCACTTAAAATCCTCAAAAAAAATCAAATTCAATAAAATATAATAAAATTTTAATAATAATTATGTAAAAGTAATCAAATTTCATTTACTCATGCAAATCTTAAGAACAACAAAGCCATTTCTTACTGTGTGATTGTATTCAACTCGTGGCTGTGCTTACATGTGAGGGAGCTATCCAGGTACTTTACTACAGGTCATAAGTTGGGCTTATTTCATGACTATATTATGTTTTTCAGACTATTGAGATTCCAGCTATGAAGGTCACTAAGAAGGTCAAATCTATGCAGATGTTTAGAAAGCCTGTAGAGAAAGTAGTTCAGGTAATGTGCTAGGATGTATGAATCTATAAAATAATAGTTAACATTTTGACATTTTATTGTTTCGTTTTGTTACAGATACACATGTCAAGCGTTATATGTCAAAGCAAAACTGTTATATGTCCTTCTTTATTTCATACAAGTTACTGCAGTTTTGCAGTCAACCCATGATGTATCAGAGTATAATACGAATTCTTGCATAAAAACTGCACATACGAGGGGTTATCCAAAAATTCGTGGACTTTTTAAATATCTCTTGAACGTCAACGTGTATTGTAATGAAATTTTATCAGCATACATTGTAGAATATTATCAACACATTTTGAAAGGAACAGTTAATTGTGTCAATAAATAATGATTTTATATTGCTTTTAAATAAGCACATGCACGTCACCCCGCGGTAGAAAGCGCTGTAAGTCATCGTATACTTCTTTCTAAAAAACTAAAAAAATAACATAGAAAACCCGCTGAACATCGCATGTTTCTTCTATGATGTCATTTAAGTAATTCTTTAAAATTATGGACGTCATTTACCTTTATTTTTGTTGATATCGCTAGAAACGCCAGACGCCTTTATTGTTTACAACGGGAAAATGACGGACACGCGATAATTAGAAAATCGCATGATCATAAACAATCATAAATTTTTATTGCAATTTTGAAATGACACCTACAGAAACATTTGAAAAAAATCAGCAGACGAACAGAGAAAAGAATATTTCACGATCATTAGTGTTAAAGTGGCAAAAATAAATTAGTAATGGACATTACTTTGAGAAGCAGTTACAGTCATTGACTGCGTAACGTTGAAGTATAAATTGTACGTTAATATTATGACGTTGACGTCAATAATTTTTTGGAGTGCGCCGCTGTCGCCGACATGTGTTTATGTAAAATTAAATATTGTTGTAATGTAAGAAGCTTACTCACATGAATTTTTCTGTGTTTATTTGTTATTAATTCTTCTAAGCAGTGTAAGAATTTCAAATTAATATCTCAAATAAATTTTACGCAACAAAGAAATTCCACGAATTTTTGGATAACCCCTCATACATGTATATATTAATGGAGAAAAGATTTTGCATTAACAGATTCTTGTGACCCACAATGTTGTTGCATGGTTTTTTATATCCTTGACTCAGGACACAATATATAAACAGCTTAATGATATGACGGCTTCCGCAGTTTTATAATCAAAACATATCTGTAAAATGACATTACACAAGCATGTGGAAAGCATGGTACAAGAAATGTTTTTTTATAGTTAATACAGATAACAAAACATAGAATTACCAATATAGACATATACTTTTATGCAAGAATAGCACTAATGCACCTTTTTGTGTGCATTACCATCTGCAGAAGCCCTCAGACTAATTAAATCCCTTGCCCTGCAGGCTCCAGCTTTAAATACATCTTTGTGCTTCTGCAGATGTTAATGCAAGAAAAAAAGGTGCATCCACCCTCTATTATGTTAGATTTGACCATAATATAAGAATTGCATTTCTTTTTTATTTATTTTTTTGTGCAGTTTAGTCTATAATGGCATGATTTCATAATTTGTAAGTTGACCATAGGATAGTATTTATTGCAGTTGCAGTGGGTAATATTAAAATTTTCAATAATTCTTGAAGTGGGCTATGTTTAAGACAATTCAGAGAGGCGGTTAGATTCTGGTGCATTGGCATGACATTATTGCAACATTATTTAGTATATACATGTATATGTAGTCTGTTCATGACAGTTGATAACTGATATCTTTTTATGAAAAGTTCAAAGCACCAAACCATTCAGTAATATACAGTTAAACCTGTGCTAAATACAACCTCCAATTAAAGGTCACCTGTATTTTAAGTGTAATTAAAGGCCACTCTTCAGCAGTTTGTCATTGATTAAATAGAACAGTGTTACCTCCGAGTAAAGAACGCTTGTCTATAATGGTCATGTTTGGTGGCCTTTGTTCACAGGTTTGATAAAATTATAATTTTAACGAGTGGCGCATAAGGTAGAATTATTGATCTTACACTTAACTAAACAAATTTTCTTTTTATTATATGCAAAGAAACATTTTAAAATACATTAAACCTAATACTGAATGAAAAGCGCGCCAAATTATAATACAACGTGACGTCATTTATGACGTCATGTCATTAAGTCGATTCCCAGTACTGTGCATGCAGGTATTTTACTGAAACAAGGTAAGGGGCTAAAATTCAAAACAGTGAAATTATCAAATTGATTATTTCATTGTTTCAAACAATGAAATTATCAGTTTTATATCACTGATATATTTCAATAAACCACCGAAAAGCTTGTAATAAAAATTATTATATGAACCTACATGTAAGTCATCACAGAATTTTGAAAATAAAAGACAAATTAGTTTAAAACTGTATTATTAACCAATACAATTAATGGAATTTCAGGGGGATAGAGCAGGAATCTGTGTGACCCAGTTTGACCCCAAGTTGTTAGAGAGGGGAACCATTTGTACCCCAGGTGCTCTTCCAACTATTGAAGCTGCGGTCATCTCTGTCCAAAAAATACCGTATTATAAAGTTAGTATACTTTTTTGTAAGTTTTAAGTAAAAAGTATTTCCTTTCACACACATACCAAAACAACTTTTTCTATTCTTACTATAGATAAGTATAAGCATTGACAATGTTCTCATTCTATGTTTTTTATAGTCAAAATTTACTTGTATGCAAGCCTGTGGTGAACATAATATTGTTCTATTCAACAAGTTCAATAAATTTAGTAATGTACCGAAATGAATAAAATATTCTATTTATCACATACATGTACCTAAAAATGATCCATTTTCCAGTTATAACAACCATTTATTCATTGACGTACCTATTGTGTAAAACTTACATTCAGCGTGTTTTTATGCTATGTTTGTATAAAGCAAGTGACGTCTTGTCAAAAATATGCACGACTGTGCCATACCATTTTTACTGAGTCGCAAAATTGGCACAGATATGTGATGAAACTTTTTTTCTTTACCTTGGTATATTTACTAATGATAACTATACTGAACTATTTTGTAGGGCAGTATTACATCAAAAGCAAAGTTTCATATTACTACGGGTCATGACACAGTGATGGGGAGATTAACATTTTTCGGTCTCTATGACGATACCACTGACCGACGGTCATTGGAAAAACAAACTGCTCAGATAAAAGTTAGTGATGAAGATTCCCTCGATCTTTCAAAAGAATATTTGTACCAGGATGAATTAATTTCAAACAGTTCTAAAGGGAAAGGTGATTCTGCGGAAGGAGGCGAAATAAAAAAATTACCTGTGAAACAGTACGCTTTAGTCCAGTTTGAGAAGCCAATGACATGTCAAAATTCAGCGTTAGTGATTGGTTCTAAACTTGATACAGATATACATGCCAATGTGTGTCGAATAGCATTCCATGGAAAGTTGCTTTTGGGTATGACGGACCCAAAATATTCGGAAACCATTCTTCCGAAGATAAAAGCTTACAAGACAAAAGTGAAAGAGGGCTTAGTAGAAAGAGTGATGGATGAGTACACAGTGATAGGAAAGAATATGTTTAAGAAAGAGACAAACATAGCAACTTTTACAGGTCTGAAGATCACATTGTCAACTGGAGAGGCAGGGATGATAGAAGGAGGGTTTGGTCAAAGTGGGAAAATTAAAATTAGAATACCAGGTAAGCAGGAAAAAAAGTAATCTTTAACCAGTTTTAAGTTACATAACATGCGATTGATAAAAAATCAAATGATCTCATTTTCTTAGCTTGTCTGTTTTGAAGAAAAAGTCGAGTTATTATGATCCCAGCAGTGTCATTTTTGTCACTGTGCAAGAACTTTAATGAAGCCCATTACTCTAACAATTTTAATTTTGAAACTTGAAATTCTTGTTTTTAATTCTGACAAGAGACAGTTGTATCACAAGGGGCATTATTTTGAATGCTATATACATGTATTTGGAGTTATGCCCCTTTTTAACTTAGAATTTTTGTCAAAATTTTATATTAAGTCAATTTATTTCAAAACTATAAAAGATATCAACATGAAACTTGGAATACTTGTAAATATTAACAAGACACAGTTGTTATACAAGGGAAATTATTCTAAAAGCTATAAATTTCTAGTAATGATCATTTTTAACAAAAACTTTTTGTCAAATTTTCTTATCAAGTTGAATGATTTACCTGGTATTTGCAGGGGAACGTGGCAGTCATTATAACTATAGCTACTAAAATAGATGATGATTTTAAATTAACTTACAATCATCTTCTTCAATGGTATTAATATGGGTAAAAATAATAGCTGTAAAATTATCAGTAGAATGATTTCAAAACTATCAAAGCTATCAACTCTTGATATAAGACAAGGGACATTATCCTGAAAGCAATGCTTAAGAAGTTATGCCCCTTTTCAAATTATAATATTTATTAAAATTGGTTATTGATAGTGGTTGCCCTTTACAGGTGAGCGTTAACTCTGCATGCAGTGCCCTTATTTCTTGTTTTTGTTGTAATTTTTGCAGACAGCAATTGACTTTTATTAATATAATGTAATATTTGTGCACCCGGTATTGAGCACGAGTATCATCTATACATGAGTGTAGTTTGACAAGGTGATATTTTCAGTTAAATTCTTTGTATCAAAACCCCTCACATTAACATTGGGCAGCAGTCCCAGATATTTGGTTGGAAGAAATATTTACATTTAATTATTCTTTCTTTCAAGGTGGATTACCGCCAGAAATTGTGAAAAGATATGCCGGTGGGAAGAAGAAATCAAAAGGAAAAGGAAGTGAGGAATCCGCCAATCAGGATGAAGATGTCTCTGACAAGGAGCCAATCAAAATTTTCCTTACATTTAAAAGATATATTTATGATCCAGAAAAGAAAATGAAACAAACTTGATGATTGAATGTAATTTACAATTTATAGGGAATGGTGGAATTTTCTACTTTTTGTAGTATATTTACACTAAGAAGATATCAAACAAACATGTATGAATTATCAACCATAACCTTGATTTCATGTTGGTTTTTGGTGAATGGCCATTTTTGTAACATCTGGAATGACAATATTATTAATTAGCTAATTAATGTCCATTGATTCTATACCAGTACTTTACTGTTTTTTCTGTAAAGTATTTTAACCTCGTTAAATCAGACACACAGGGCTAGCTGCATCATATGAGCAAAATGGCCACAAAATAATTAAATTGGTTAAAAATTAAAAAGAACATTTAAAAATAGTATGACTTTTTGAATTTCCATTCAGGCAGATGACAGCAGACTTATTCTGAATACCATCATAACAGTGTCTGACAAAACTTGTGTTGAAACCAGTACTGGAACTATTAGATCTGAAAACTATATTCTAAGCACCAAAATCTATGTCTACTTCCTAATGAACTATCACCAATCTATTCTTAATTATATAATATAGTTTTGAAACACAAGAATAATGTTCATCAGACCTTTTATCTATAACCCCTTTAAATTTGTGTAATGGATCTGCCCAGCTTTCATTTTTGGAACTGTTCATTATCATTTTTGGGTATGTCAAGATAAAAATTTGATGTCGGTCAGCCAAATGTGTAGAGAATGGTTATACCAGGTTTTCCTTGCTCTATATTAGTGACCAAGGGTTATCAGTTTATGTTCCAGAAAGTAAAGACTTTAAGAACTAGCATTGCATTAAGAAAAGGTTTGCATAGATCTCCATATACTGTACATGTTTTTATATGTGTTTTTAAAATAGGTGTTTTTCCCCATAAAATCTAATGGTATTTCTGCAACTTTAAATGTTTATGAAGATTTTATTGTTTTTGATTTTATCTTCACTTCCAAAAGGAAGAAAAAATCTTTACTATTTGTCATCGTCACTGGTCATTTTACCAGGAATATGGTTAGTGTTATTTTTATGTTTTTTCTACTCCAGATATAAATTATTTAATAAAGTGCTCGCTTGGTGTTGGTGCTTCTTTAAAATAAAACATATAAAAAAAACACCCATCAGTTTATTATTTTTTTTTTTACTAAAAATTGCTTCACTTGAATACAGATTTTTTGTGTGCTTCGTAGACTATTTTGAGTGAAAAGCATTGCAATGGTTTTCATTTTTTGGGTCATTTTGCACATTCAAAATGATCATACTCCTGGGAAAACAGTTTGAAAGAATGAACTGACAGTTTGTTATCAGTTAAAACCATACATCAAAAATGGTACAAGAATATAATCCCAAGCCCATCATGTCAAATAGAGAATAACCTGCTACTGTCTTTTGATATCAATTTTATCAGGCGAGGCTGATATGGGCTAGAAAGGGCGAGGCTTGCCGAGCCCTTTCTGCCCATATCAGCCGAGCCTGATAAAATTGATATCAAAAGACAGTAGCATGTTTTTCTATTTATCATGTAACACATAATAACTGTCAAAATAACAAAAAAATATACTTTTAAATAGCGAATTTCGTTAAAAAGGGGGATTTTTGTTCAAAGAAATAATTCTTGAAAACAAATTCCTCCGCCCCTGAAACTTGTTTGAAACAATTTGTAATTGGCGGCCATTTTTTTCTTTCGACTCGGATAAAAGATACAACATTCTTACCTTTAATTTAAACATCGATCCAAAAATCTGCTTAGAATCACATGTATGAACTAAAATTTTCTGCAATTTTTGTCTTCACTTGTCAAATTCAAAAGTACACTATAATTTCAATCAAAGAAAATTCAGATCGGCAATCAAACACAAGCTACACAAATATTCGTCTTATTTTTTAAACGAAACAATTTGTTCACTTATTAAATAATAATCCGGCGAAATAAAGTAAACATTTATAAGTTCTCAAGCCTGTTTGTTATGATTACATGTATAGTATGACGTGAACATGGATGATGTCATTTGCAATATAAATTATGACGTCACTTCATTTAGTTGGTGTTAAAACTATTCGCTATCTAATTTATTCGTAATTGAAATCGAAATAATAAATAAATAAATATCGCATTTTGATGCAAGACTTGTAAGGGTATGAGATTACATTGTAGAATTCAAATGTTGATGAAAATGAGAATATAAGCAATTGAAAAAGGTCCGTTAAAAATGGGCGGGGCTTATTTTTGATATTAGGTCACTGACCTGATATCAAAAATAATTATCAGGCAAGTGTTATCGGGCAGTAACCATAGCAGTTGCATGATAAATGACCTCGGTGGAGTCACTTTAAAGGAGAAGTCTATTGTATAATTATAACAATGTTGTTATTTTTTGTGTGTTGCATCAACACAGTATAGGTCATATAGCAACTTTACAGCTTACTGGTGGAAGAATACCTCAGGTGCCCTTTTGTGCATTATAATTTCAGGCCCAAACAGACACTTGAGTAGAACCACAGACATTCTGTAAGCTGTCTGAATAGCTTACTCATAAAAGAATCCAGTCCTGATTTGAACACACAACAGTGAGGGGCAAGTGGTTTGAAGCCTACGACCATAAGCAAACAGCAACAGACACCCCCAACATAATGCAAGGAAGGAATTATATTATAGAATTTATTGTTACATGGGAATCAAAACAACAACAACAAAAAAATACTTCCTTTCAATAGTTTATTTCCTTAAAATCATTTCTTCAACTTAAAAATGCCATGAAGACATATTTCACTCTCAGTGATATATTTCACTGAAAAAAGCTGAAATTTCCCCTTTTTAAAAATTAAAATATCACAATTTACAGTAAAAACTTACACAACAAAAATTTACATTCCAATAACATGATTTTGTGACATAGTCTCAATTTAAACTGCAATATTGCTTAATGGATTAAACAATAACTTTTGCAAAATACAATGTATTAACTATGCTTTTTTTATTATTTTATTTTAACTTAAGGGCAAGAAATAGAATAAATCACACTCAGCCACCAAAAATGAAATATCCGGCTCTTGGGGTAACTTTTGAGTGTAAACAGTTCCCCAGTGAAAGAGATATTCCGGTCTGTACCGGCAGTCAGAGTATGATTCTTGTAATTTTAAACTTGGCTTAATAATAATAACAATATTAAGTGACCTATAACATGTACATGTATAATAGTTGTTTAATTTACATGATAATCAATTGATGTCTGTGTTAACGTTGTTTAGTTCTCTACTATATGTGTGTAGCATATTCTAATCTGATTTTAAATGTGGAACACAGTCATAAAATAAATGTACTGACAAGAGTATTGTGTAATGTAAATCTAAAAATAGATGTGCGACATATAAATCTAAAAATAGATGTGTAACATATGTGAATCTAATAATAGATGTGTATGGCAAGTAAATCTAATAATAGATGTGTCACATGAATTTAGATAATAAATCAAATTCTAGAGATATGGTGATATGCGCGCCATTTTCACCTGAATATGACTAAATAATCTACAATGTCATTTATAAAAAGTTCTGCTAACAACAATGCCTGGATGAAAAAAACAAATTTTCCATGGATCTTAAAACCTAATTCATGCAACAATATAGAAATGAATTAACTAAAACATTTTCCAGTACCGTCGAAATGCCAGAAAAATGTACAATGTAGTTGTTTTGAAGTTTTAACAAAATATCTATCTTGTATTTAAGCTTTGATTTTTTAAATGTTATTTACAATTACATGTTGTATAAGTCTCAGAAATGATTCAAAAAAAGGCAGTTTACAATGTACGAGGGTTGATCAATATATTCATGGACGCTATTAATAACTTAATAATTAATCAAGATATTATAAAGAATTTCCGCTATTTAGGAGAAGAATTGAATACTATTACAAAAAAAATCTCATTTTGTTGATTATATGTATCGCCATAGCAACCCTATGCCGTTTGAACGCCGCAGCTTATAAAAGTTAAATTTACCATTTTAAAATACTTAAAAATTGGCCTTATTTTGGCACGCTTCTTTAAAATATGAAAATGACGGCAACGTTCTTTCATATTGTTTATAGAACATTTAAAAAAAACAAGCGTCGCTACGATTTCTTTTGTTTGTTGGAGATGTTAATGGAGACAGGGGTGTGTCACCAGAGAGGAGCACGACGTTGTTGGAGCAGAGGGCAGTAATTAAGTCTGTGTAAATCTTGGTATGACGCCACAGCAGACTAAGGAAAACTTGGAAAGTGTATCTTGAACAAAAAAAAGTGTCTTATTCGTTTGTTTATAAGTGGCACAAACACTTCCATGAGGGTAGAGAAGAACTTCTCGATAATAAGAGATGCGACAGACCAGATCTAAACTTGTTGCAATGAGAACGTTATGCGAGTGAAATTGAAGTCAGAGTTAAAGGGACAAAAGTTTACCAGGTTCCATGATTTACAGTCCATGGCATTGTCTGTGTTGCGTTCATTTGATACTTCATTTAATAAGAACGTTTTCAGTCAGTGGGTATACAGGCATAAACGATGTGTAGAAGTGGGTGCTGCATTTTTTGAGAAGATGTAACGCCGACATAACGTAAGTTGCGAATGAGCTGCGGCGATCAGCTTAACATGTAGTTTTAAAAACTGTCATTTTGGATAAAATATACGGATTATTTATCTGAAACTTACACATCAAATTGATAAATGATTGAATAAATGTCAAATATAATTATATTAACTTTCCTTCCCCACAAAAAACAATTTATGGAGTGTGTCCACGAATATATTGATCAACCCTCGTATATAAAAAAACCCGACATATTTTTAAATGTGGCCTAATACATATAAATATTCATGATTTTGAAGAAAAATGATGCAATAACAGATAACGTACAATTAGACATGATCAAAGATCTATACCTTCAATTTATAAATAACACCCTAAATTTTACTTCACTGGCCAATTTTATACTTAACATAAGGTAACAATTAAAATACAAATATTGTATGGTTAAGTAATTGCCGAGAAGAAGGAATTATAATTAGTAAATAGTTATTTCAAGACTAGAAACCGGTTATTAGTGGAATGTCAGTAAAGAAAAGAATTCTTCTTTGAATCCTTTACAATCATATATTTCATATTTTATTTCTTGCATGCTATTGCTTTTGTTTTTTTTTGTTAGGGCATTGGGCTCAGTTTTAAGTCACATCAAAATGGTCTATGTCAACATGCGAACATCAACTTTCCAACTTAATTGTTGGCAGATGAAAAAATATCCCACACTATACATTATTCTTGACAAGAGCGGGCTTTTCACTATCAATTATCTAACAAATAACATTTCACATGAAAGCTCATTCATAATCTTCACAGTAATATGTATTTCAGGTTTTATAAATCAGTCTGAAGAATATTTTTGGGGCATCAAATTCAGTCAACCATGTTCAAAACCATGCACCAGTTCTCTGACAAGTTTACCAGAAATTGAGATTCTAAACTTTATATTAATAATACTTGTAACATGTGTTCATAATTTATCATGTGTACTTCTACAGAAATAAACATTTTTCTTTCTGTAAAAAGGGTAAACAAGTTCTTTACAATTTTGAAATTATGGATTTAGAACATTTTAGATGCTTGCCCCTGAAATAAATAGAGTAAAAATAAAATAATTTCTGATTAAGGTAGCAAAATGAAAACATGGTTGTGAAAATACAAGTTTTTTACACACAACACTTCATAAGAGCATATTTGAATGTAACAATTCACAATTTCTATAGTCAATAATGTTGCAATTTCAAAATGTGTTATTATTCTTTATCGTTATGATAAAGGCTACTTATTGAATCTTCTATTTAAACTTGTTTGTAGCCAAGTTCCATACAGCTTAGCGCATACAAAATTCCTAACTTTTCTTTTTACAACAGTTCATTTAAGTTAGTTTTATAACATACTGTGTCAATTTTTTTTCTTTCATATAACAAACTCACAATTTTTCTAATAAATATGAATACACTTGTACTTTTGTTCATACCAATAATTCATACAAATACCTCAAAACATAAATTATATACATCATATACTAGTTCATACAATAAAAATATACACTCATTACATACTTCATGCAAAATAGTTTACAAATCATACAAGTATCTATACAATTAACAAAATCCTCATACAAATAGCTCATACACTTAACCGTATATACAAACTTAAAACTGATTTAACTAGGTCAAAGTTTATACAAATATCCTTGGTTAGAAAAATTAAAGGTCAGGTAAAAGTGGTTATTTTGTACTCGGTACAGCACAGTAAGTAAGCCAAATAAAAAGAAACTGGATGAAACCTTACTCCCAGTTGTAGCAGCTAAGTAAGTTTATTGTTTCAAAATTTAATGATACCAGTATAATTCATTTATCTCAAAATCAATTTACAATGACAGTGTGTTGCATAAAATTTTTAAAAACTGGATAAAAATAACTTTTAGTTGAACAATAATCTATACACAGGTAAAAAGTTCATGAAAAGAACTATTGAAATTTCCATACAATTTTTCTTAATAAAAAGTGTGTCACAGGGTGAGAAAAATGTGGAGCTTGACTGGGACTCGAAACCTGCCACCCTTGGAATACTTACTGCGGCTCTATGGACTGAGCTTTCCAGTAGCTTACACACTAAATCTCCCCTAAATAGTGAACAGTTCTGAACCGTGACAAGTGCATTCTTTATCTGGTGGGATAAGCTAAAGCATAAAACACAAAGCTTACAAAATAGTGATAAACACATCCTTGGTCCCTGGGTCTAATATACTCTTATAATTCATTAAGTGCCTTTTCTAGTCAAGATTTTACTGACAAACAAAAAATGATGTTTTAAAGTGTTATTAACATTTCAATTCCATTGGTCCATCATTCAAACCATTTTTTCCCCATAAGTGTTATATACCAACACATTACTAGTTGAACAAATAAAATTAATGTAA
Organism: Ruditapes philippinarum; assembly: GCF_026571515.1. Taxonomy (NCBI): domain Eukaryota; kingdom Metazoa; phylum Mollusca; class Bivalvia; order Venerida; family Veneridae; genus Ruditapes; species Ruditapes philippinarum. The sequence goes on from NW_026858597.1 coordinate 143,642, forward strand.
CATACAAAATATTGTCCATTGTATATTGTTCTGATCTTACTTTCAAATAAGAAACATTTATTAAAAAATAATAGTTAGAAAAACCAGTTTTCGAAATTTTTGTCACTAAGTGTGTGCTCAAAATTTCATGTATCCATAGAAAACAAATAGCCCAGCATACAAGGATGATATCCAGGCAACACATTACATGAACCAGTATTAAAACAATGATGCAAATACATATGGTAACAGGAGGTAATAATTTCAGTATGTTTATGGCAAAGGGAGGTAAAAATTGCAGCATATTTATAAAATCTATGTCTTAAAAAGCTTACTATGGAAGAGAAAATAACATGGAATGATACTGACATGTCCAACAAAATGCAATGAGAATCCAAATCCAAACAATATAATGTCAAAATGATTTTATCACATGATGTATGAGCATGAAGATCCTATGAACAATGTAATTTTGTTTGTTTGTTTGTTTCATTTTACGCCTTTTTCAACTTTATTTCAGTCATATAGGCGGGTAGTTTCCTAACCATCGTTCCTGGAGAGTTACACCAGTACTAGACTACCTTCCTCCGCGCTAAACTACCAAAGCATCTCCCGGGGATCGAACCCACACCAGAGAGGTAACTGGATTAGAAGTCATCGACTCTAACCCCTCGACCACGGAGGCGGTGAACAATGTAATAAACTATGGGCATATGTAAAACAATGCTGTGTTAACATGAAGTCTATTTATGCAAGCAATACCCCTCACCATGTCATGTGACCATGACTTAATGCTGAATCATATCAGCAATGCTCATCAATATTTGATGTGAGCATGACTCAACATTATGTCATGTGAGCATGACTCAACACCATGTTATGTGAGCATGGCTCATATGTGAGCATGGCTCAACACCGAGTGTGTGAGCATGTCTGAACACCATGTTATGTGAGCATGACTCCACACCATGTTATGTGAGCATGACACAACACTTTGTTATGTGAGCTTTCAACATCATGTTTTGTGAGCATGACTCAATGTCTTATTATGTGAGCATGACTCAACATAATATTATGTGAGATATCAGCATGACTCAATATCATGTCATGTCTATCTATATTGTGCATGAAGAGCTCAACAATATGAAATGTGAGCATGACTTAATAATTATGTCATGCAATAAATGAGTTAACATTCTGAGGAATGAACACAACTGTTCACTACATTATGTGAACATAACTGTATGTTAAATGATCACTGTTGTGTAAGACTAAGAGGAATGCATTGCTTTTAATGTGTGGGCATGATTTAACAATAAATATTAACATAAAAAGAACACAATATTGGACTGTGCATGGTTAACCATAGACTTTATGTAATTAGGACTTCAAAATTCTCTGTGTGGTTGTACATAATCAAAGATCCAACTGTGAGTCATTTAATCCATTTCTATGTTAAGTAATGATAGATTTTTTGTGTGAAAAACCATGATGGAACTACATTTTTGTCTATGGGCACAATGGAAGATGTTAGCATGCTAGAAGATGTGAGCATGCTAGATGGGAGCATGAGATGAGTTTCATAAAACAATGAGCAAAATGACAACTATAAGTAAAATTACTAACAACACTCCTATAGCACAACACTGCCGTTTATCTGAAAAACAGAGGAAAGAAAAATGTTAATATTTACAACACTAAATATCTTAAATGGACTTGTGCATCTCTTAATCTAGACAAAATCATTTTTAATTTTTAAGGGAGAAAATTCAAGATGTTCTGACTGATGGTTCATAGTGCTGACCATGATCAGACAGGACATATGTGCCGGCTAACCTTGGTCAACACTGGTTGCATTAATAGAATCTGTTGCAGCCAGAAGAATTAATTAAACTAGTTAGTTAAAGGTGTTTAACTTATACCTACTGTTGTATTTTGAAAATCCAATGACATTTTCTTTTAACAGAAACATAGCTGTGAAAACCAAAGCATGGAGGTAAGAAGCACATGTGAGCTTGGCTTTATGGTATTATATAAGAAACCATTTATTATTAAAAGCCAAAACCTATATCTTGGTTTAATGTTAGAAGCCAAAACACATACAATGTATCTTGATTTAACATTTAGCTGCCAAAACACATATCTTAGAATAACAGCTTTACCATCAGTTCAAAAAGTTCTTTGAACCTTGTTTAAGTAACAAAATAATACACCTTTAACTACTGCCATATTATGCAATTCAATGCAAAGAAAAATACCAAATATTAGATTACAATCACTTCTTACTTTTTCTTACTTATACTACCAAGCAAATAAAAAACACAACTATTTTTTCTAGAGATCTAAGGCATCAGAGCAGCAGTAATTCTCAGAAACACAATCTGGAGACATTGAAATTCCAGAATGTTGAACCTTGGATACATTGAATATTTTGGACACATAGTCCATGACGAAGCAAGGGTAAAGATAATGCCAGGAATAGGGTGGCTAGAAACATTGTGACTTTGGCACCTATCTGACTGATACTCCAGTCTCCCTAACTTTCACATAATCATTGATAATGGTTGACTCAGAACTCTGATTATTCCAGAAAATTATTATCCTTGTAGCAAAAGAAAAGGGTAATAAAGAAGGAATTTTTATATCAATATATAAATGATTTACCTGAAGACATATGTAAAACTTTTGCCATTTTCTTCATTACTGTGTCCATCCTAGATTCTGTCTTGTCCATCTCATGGTGAAAATCATCTAACATTCTATAAGTATATAATTATAACCTTTGTTGTAAGAAACTGCAAATCAAACAACCCTATTTTAAACTGGGAAGAATATACTCTGAATATACTCAAATATACTTTCTGTTTCAGACAGCACTTTTAAATAAGAATACTATTTTTTTTTAAATACCTGCAACTGCATAGTGGTCAGTTTCAAATTCAAGCAACACTAGTCTGTTTTAGAAATTAATTATTAACATACTGAATGTGTGCAATGGAATTGCCCTGCTTTGAATTTGAAACATTCCATCAAAGTTAAAAGCAGCATGCCTCCATATTCATGCTTATTATTTTTTAAAAAATTATCTAAAAGTAAAATATTGTGAAGTGAACTAAGAAAGTAATTTACACATTGCAAATCATTTTGAATTGAAATGGCACTTACAATCCACATAAATTACCAAAATGAGGTCAATATATGCAAAACAAGCCCTTATTGACATATTTTTTGCTTATCTTGAGGCATGCACCTTTAAGGGATTTCAAAATCAAAATACAAAACAACAAGGTACTAAGTACTAACAGTATAGAGCCAGCAGGTCATACAGCACTGTTTAATTCTATACCATTTTATCTGCTAAATTTCTTAAGTGGACTTGTCCAGCTTTGCATTTGGAACATCCCATATTTTGATATCCGAATAAAAAAAAAGCTACCAAAAGTACAGAGAGTCTGGACAATCTGCATATCTCTGCAGTCTCACCAGGATCTAAACTATTGGCTTATACTGGCTTATTAACTTTTCATTTTATTATCTCAAGAATGATAATGGACAGTTCCAAAAAATGTAAGCTAGACAATTTCATACACAAATACAGCATGGTAAGTGGTTAAGTGTTAGTTTATACAATGTTATTTTAGTTTGATTGTGTTGGCAGCTATAAGCTTATTGAAACATTCTCGAATTCCTTCCTGGAACCAACCAGTGCAAAGCAATGAATGTTAAATTTCTTGGTGAAGGAAACAGCAGCTTGCGTCTGACGGGGTTTGAACCCATGCAGTCAGCAATCCTTAGATTCCAACAACACGTAAATCACTCAGCCAAGTCACCATGTGTTAACATGGTATGCAATAAGAAGCGCAAAATGCTATGCTGTTAGAATGAAAGTCACTATAGGTTAACTCACCTATTCTGTTCCTCTAATTCGTTGCCTATTTGATGGCTCATATTTTTCAGGGCACCAACACTGGACCCAATCATGTCAAGCTGCTCGTCTTGGTCCTTTATAATTAACTGGAAATAACAAATTTGCCACATTTAAGTACCATTAACATAATTAACCATAGTTTATTCCTGATACGAATATAACTGATGAAGTCAGATTTAAATATTTTAATTAAACTAGATACACACAGTTTCATACAGTTTTAGGTATAACGGTAGCCAGTGTCATTTTCAGAATCTACTATCTAATCCAATTTACTTTATCTGTCATATACAGCGTAACAGCAACACCTCTCTACAACAACTTTCAAAAGGGTATTTCTCTGAAAGGGTTTATACTGTATTAGATGACCTGTTGATTTTGGGTTGTTTATTTAAGATTACCTGTTGATTTTGTGTTGTATCATCTATAAAACTTTGGTGAGAACGTTCCATCTCAGCGTCCAGTCTTGAATACTTGTCATAGGATTTACTGGGACTGTTGGAATTCAATAATGACTGAAATACAAATAACACAATCAACACTTTTACTAATCAATTTATACAAGTGTCTACTTCTAACAAGAGGGCCATGATGGCCCTGAGGTCGCTCACCTGTATATAGGCCCCCCCCCCCCCGGGCCAATTTTAACCCAAGGGTTTTTATTTGAACAAACTTGGTAGACACCAATAAAATGTTTCATGCTAAACATCTTAGCTCTAGCTCATTGGGTTTTTTTTAAAGAAGATTTTTTAAGTTTTAACTATACACATATAGATAAAAACAATGACACCCCTGGGGCGGGGCCAGTTTTGACCCCAGGGCTTTTATTTGAACAAACTTTGTAGACACTCACTAGAAGATGTTTCATGCTTAACATCTAAACTCTAGCTATTTGGGTTTTTTCAAAGAAGATTTTTTAAGTTTTTGCTATACACATATAAGGAAAATCAATGACCCCCGGGCGGGGCCAATTTTGACCCAAGGGCTTTTATTTGAACAAAGTTTGTAGACACTCACTAGAAGATGTTTCATGCTTAATATCTAAACTCTAGCTATTTGGGTTTTTTCAAAGAAGATTTTTTAAGTTTTTACTATATGCATATAGGGTCAAAATCAATGACACCCCTGGGGCAGGGCCAGTTTTGACCCCAGGGCTTTTATTTGAACAAACTTTGTAGACACTCACTAGAAGATGTTTCATGCTTAACATCTAAACTCTAGCTATTTGGGTTTTTTCAAAGAAGATTTTTTAAGTTTTTGCTATACACATATTAAGAAAATCAATGAGCCCCTGGGCTGGGCCAATTTTGACCCCAGGGCTTTTATTTGAACAAACTTGGTAGACACTCATTAGAACATGTTTCATGCTAAATATCTAAGCTCTAGCTCTTTGAGTTCTTTAAAAGAAGATTTATTAAGTTTTTACTATATGCATATAGGGTCAAAATCAATGACCCCCTGGGACGGGGCCAATTTTGACCCCAGGGCTTTTATTTGAACAAACTTGGTAGACACTCTTTAGAAGATGTTTCATGCCAAATATCTAAGCTCTAGCTCTTTGGGTTCTTTAAAAGAAGATTTTCAAAGTTTTTTCTATATGCATATAGGGAAAATCAATGACTCCCTGGGGCGGGGCCAATTTTGACCCCAGGGCTTTTATTTGAACACACTTGGTAGACACTCACTAGAAGATGTTTCATGCCAAATATCTAAGCTCTAGCTCTTTGGGTTCTTTAAAAGAAGATTTTCAAAGTTTTTTCTTTCGGTTGCCATGGCAACCAGAGTTCTGCATGGAATTAAATTCTTTGAACAATTTTTAAAGGTGACCACCATAGGGACATTCCTGTGAAGTTTGGATGAAATTGGCTTAGTGGTTTATGAGGAGATGTCATTTAAAGTAAAAGTTTACGGCCGGACGCCGGACGAAAAGCGATCACAAAAGCTCACCCTGTCACTTTGTGACAGGTGAGCTAAAAACTAGATTAAAGTGGTCTTCAACTTTTATTTTCTGTTGGAAAAACAACTCCTGTGTTGTTTCAAACTAAGCATTTCAGTAATTTTATCTTGGAAAAATACATCATATCACTGTTAAGCCTTCTTCAAAACAATGTCCTGAGAGCTATTTATAACCAAAAGTGATGCTTGTTTCTAAAAATAGAAGCTCAGGAAACAAATCATCCACTTTACTCATTTAAATATAGAGAGCAGATTGTTACATGTATATAAGAGGTATCAAAGGGTTTCCTTCATGTTTATGTATTTTATTGTCGGCAAATTTGATTTTCCACTTAAATTATTTTAATTTGACAATTATACACAATGATTTATCTAAAAATAACATAACCTTAAGAAAAAGCTGCTGAAGGCTGCTTTAAACTATTTTAAGTGTTCACGTCTGACCTTACCACCCATAATGGGATTTATTTCTATTATATTGTATAAGATCTTAACATTTAAGTTTTTTATGGCATAGTTAATGACTATAAAAAGAATCTCCATATATAATAATAGTTTTCAAACAAATCAAATTTCCGCCCAAACAATTTAATAATCTACAACAATGTGAATAGACTTTGTAAATAATAGCACCCAAAGGAATATAATATTGTACAAATATCTTTTTTATCTTTCGTTATTTCTTCTGATCTCTTTCCGACAAACCAGACATTTCTCCATGATAACAGACACAGATAAAGATGAAAGCATATAATCACCCCTATGGGACAGATCTAAATGTTACATCTATAGCGTTGTACTGCTGGGACACATTGTTGTGTTCTAGCTATACAAGAGGAAATACTTCAAATGGCGAAAAAAGTGACATCAAAACAGGAATTAGTCTGAAAGCTTTTCCAACCTAAGATCTAATCTATAGAATTGTGTGGAAGTACATGTGTATTGTCATTCATTTACAAATCACAACCTTTAACAGCATTACTTACAATCAGTAAATTATTATTTCAGATTTAACACTTGACTGAGTGATTCATTGACTGAATGGTTGACTAACTGACTGATTGATTAAATGGTTGGTTGTCTGGTTTGTTGATTAACTGAACAATTGGCTGGTTGATTTATTGAACAGTTGCTTGGTTGGTTGCCTTATTAATTCATTACTATATATAGAAATTGCATCAAAGAGTGAAATAAATAACTTCACTGAGTGAAAAAATAATTTCACTTTTCTATTATCGGGTATTTTATCAACTATCAACAGTAAATTTGTCTACAGGATTTGTCCTGCTTAATTTGTATAATGAACATGTACTTCTGAATTTGTCTAATGGACTTGTCCTGCTAATTTTTTTAAAAGGGACTTGTCCTGCTAAATTTGTATAATGAACTTGTCCTGCTAAATTTGTATAATGAACTTGTACTTCTGAATTTGTCTAATGGACTTGTCCTGCTAATTTTTTTAAAAGGGACTTGTCCTGCTAAATTTGTATAATGAACTTGTCCTGCTAAATTTGTATAATGAACTTGTCCTGCTAAATTTGTATAATGGACTTGTCCTGCTAAATTTGCATTTCTATTCACTTTTCTATTATCGGGTATTTTATCAACTATCAATGGTATATTTGTCTACTGGATTTGTCCTGCTCAATTTGTATAATGAACATGTACTTCTAAATTTTTACAATAGATTTTGTCCTGCTAAATTTGTCTAATGGACTTGTCCTGCTAAATTTGTATAATGAACATGTCCTGCTAAATATGTTAAATGGACATGTCCTGTTTTATTTGTTAAGTGGACTTGTCCTGCTAAAAAAAAATTTATGGACTTGCTCTGCTAAATTTGTATAATGGATTTGTCCTGCTAAATTTGTTTCATGAACTTATCCTGCTAAATTTGTACAATGGAATCGTCCTGCTAAATTTGTCTAGTGGACTTGTCCTGCTAAATTTGAAAAGTGAAATTGTCCTGCTTAACTTGTCTTTTGAACTTGTCTTGCTAAATCTGTATAATAAACATGACCTGCAAAATTTGTTAGATGGTCTTGTCCTGCTAGAAACATTAATGGACTTGCTCTGCTAAATTTGTATAAAAGACTTATCCTGCTAAATTTGTATAATGAACTTGTCCTGCTTAATTTGTATAATAGACTTGTCCTGCTAAATTTGTATAATAGACTTGTCCTGCTAAATATGTCTAATGGACTTGTCCTGCTAAATTTTCATAACTGACTTGTCCTGCTAAATGTGTATAATAGACTTGTCATGCTACATTTGTATAATGAACTTGTCCTGCTAAATTTGTATAATAGACTTGTCCTGCTAAATATGTCTAATGGACTTGTCCTGCTAAATGTGTATAATGGACTTGTCATGCTACATTTGTATAACGGATTTGTCCTGCTAAATTTGCATAATGGACTTGTCCTTCTTAATTTTGAAATGTCCGTTGTTAATGTGAGAGATATTGATATCCACATCAGAGTGTAGACTGGTTTAGCTTTATGGTGTTGGCAAATTATTTTTTTTCCATAGCATTCATAATGGTATTCATTTGCTCATGACATACCTGTCTAACATTTGACTCTTCTGTGGCATGTGACTGGGGGCTTGTCATCTGAGATTTCATCTCCTGAAATATACCAATGAAACCTTTGAATAAAGCCTGTCAAATGAATGAATAAATGACAGTTATTTATCCTAAAAGACATTTTTTTTGTTTTAGTATAGCCCCAGAATTATGATGCTAGTATTCTATACAGAACTACATTGTATCAGTAAAAAAAAATTTCCCACATCAAAGATTCATAAATTTTTGATATCTACTAATGTATAAAATGAAAGAAACAACATAAATTTAAAAACAAAAAATTGATACAATATCTAATTGATTTCTTATTCAGTATGAAAATTTTCAACTTAAGATATAATTATACATATAAAGGTTATAGACCCTTTCATTTAAGACCGTATTTAAGTTGTCGCCCTAGGATGACGTCATTGGGGGATACGGTGGACAATGCCGATACGATTAAGTACACTAATAGAGGGATATAAAGGTCTTAATCCTTTCTCTTGTAAGATTGGCAGATACATTACATAAAAAGGATGGTGAAATGAATAAAAATGTTTACTATAATAAGGTTAACGATTTGTTTTAATAGTAGACCATATTGCTGGGTAACTGATCATGATTACCATTTTCGTTATATTCTTAATAATGAAAATTTTACCAGGCAGTTAAATCGTACTTACTTGCTTATACCAGAGATAGATAATGTATCATATGTCTCTGCTAATATACAATACCCAAAACATATTTTGAGTTTCAAAAATGTAAGGATTCTGTCGTCTGGAAAAAAAGGCGGCGTAATAAGTTGTGAACACGTTCACAGAAATTCGTTATTAACTGAATTATAATTTTACGTATTTTTGACTGTGCCAGTTGGTAGGACTCTGGATCGAGTATCAAATCAGTAAGGCATGACCAATAAAGTCCCTAGGATGATCCATAACAAACTTCGGACCATAAATATTTTGACAACTAACAAAAGTGACGTAATCTGATGTAATGTTATAACTCTGAAAAATGCACCCTGGTGATTTATGATATCACAGCCAAGTGTCGCTTGTATGCACCCTGTTTATTAATATGTTACAGCCCAGTGGCCCTTAAATCTATTTATCTATGAAATATATGAAATAAGTTACTGGGGAAAAGGTCTTTACTCTTATAATCAGAAGAATATATTTTTAATTTCAAAATTATCTTATTATCGTCTGGTGCGAATCTAACATTATAAAAGACATTGCCACATGATTTTCGTTCTTTCCGGAATATTTATAAAATTATATCCTTCACTGGTTCTTTGAAATATTTTTTTGTACAGCATAATGTAAAAGAATCAGTAAGTATTGACAGAATGCATGCTGTTATTGTTCTATTAAAGCTTGAAAAACAATCATTAAAAGATATATTGGCAATCTTTTTCTCATGTTTGTCACAAATTCGCCGGAATTTTCTAAATGACAGAAAATAACACAGAAAACTAGAAAATGACCATTTAAATTTATAATAGGCAATTTCAGTGTGTATGGGTGTTTTTCAAATATTAAAATTTGATTAAGTTACTAGCTTTTTATCCTGGCATTAATCAGAGAAAATCTAGATCTAATAAATATATTCACTTTTTTCACTCCGTAGCGAGCATTAATCTCAATCTTTGTTTTTGTATTTTTTTCTATTGTCTTGATATTGAATTTATGTATGCATGCGTAAATTTTTACATGTTATAATCATAATTGAAAAGGGTCTATATATATATAAAGATTTACGTACCCTAACAGCTGCCTTAGTTCGCTCTATAAATTCCCTCCTCTCCTTCAGTTCCGGGACTTCTATTCTAAACTTACGAGGATTTTTCTCGACAATACTTGACAACAGTTAAGATCATTTTCAAGTTTTTTTTAAATTTTGGGTTTATACATGTATTTATATCATTATAAACAGATAATAATGTAAGCTTTACATACAAAATTCTGACGTTACAAAGCAAGGTTTGACATAAAGTAAGTCTGTTTGCTTTTTTTGTCTTCACATTGATTTAAAAAAATTATTTTGTTGACATAATTATCTTGGTAGATTATCCACCTAACCAGCATTCCTGAATAACTACCCAGTAATTATCAATTTCTCTGCAAGAGACTGACTACTAATCCCAAATAATCACCCTGAGCTTGCTCAGATGAGCTAAAAATTTTGAAACATATTTAAAAGCCTTCAAATCTATTGTTATTGAAGACCTCCATTCATCAAAGAATTCATTCCAGTCAGATCCCTTTAAAGATGATTCTTAATCAATCTAACCCAACAAGAAACAAAGGATATCAATAGTTTCCTCTAAATCTTCGAGATCCCATTCTATACTCCGCAAGCTATTTCTCAGCTCATTAGTTGTCCAGTTGTATTCTTCTACGGAGACGAGATTTGGGGCATCTGCTAGTTCACACCATCTTGTGTACAGGTTTTTGGATGTCTGTAATGCCTTTTGGACCTCCCTGTGATACAAGATGAAAATTGATTACCAACAAGCATAATAGTATACCTTACACAAATATCTTTCATAATTCTATATCTTGAATGACTTTTAAATAATATAATTTTTGGAATGACATCAATGATCAAGGAAAAATGTTATAGTGACTATTAAAGTCACTGTTATTTCTTTTATTGGGCTATTCAAATTTACTTAGGTACATGATTTTAACATATGAGATATTCATCTAATAACTTATTTAGAGTACCGTTATGGCTATAGAAAACTTTTGATTTCTTTATGTTATTAACCTATATAGCCTAATGGCGACAACTGAAGCAACCAATGCAGCCCACAATCATCGTTTTAATGGTTCACTAGTTACGGTAGTCATTATTACTACATATTTTGAAATTTTCCTAAAAATGATGAATTATCTTGTCCAGATTGAAAAAGAGTGATCCATGACCATATGTGTCGCCTAATAATAGTCAATTAAGCAGTTGTATTAAGGGGTGATTGGACAGTTTGCTGGAAATGTAAATTGACTACATTTATATGGATGCTTGAGTGTTTTCTGTAATGTGGAGAAAGTCAGAATAATCCAACTGATAATGATGAACATTGACTGCTGGAGGACATTATTATGTTCTATGGATGTACAGAAAGTTGACGCAGATTTGATCCCTATAGGTGCAGCTACTGTGGTAGCAGGTGACGCAAAATACATGTACATAACAGGCTAAAATGCCTTTTTAAAAAAATTAAAATCATTCTACTGTAACATCCTGCAACATTTCACTCAAATTGCTTTAGTAGTATTAGAGTAGTGCGGACAAATTCTTAAAATGAAAAGAGCACTGCATGCTCCCATCTGTTAAAATAACCACTTTTGACAAAAAATTCTTAAAGTTAAAAAAGAGCATAACTTCAAAAATAAAGCTTTAAGAATTAAGCCCCTTATTTTACAACTGCCTCTTGTCATGATAAGTAAGTACTCTAAGTTTCATATTCATATTTATACCTTTAAAATTGTTTGAGTAATGGATCACATTAAAGTTTACAGTCTATTTACTATACATACATGTAATTATTCAATATTGTTACTTTCACTTTGCAACTTCAATGTGAATTTATTTAATCTCCAAGGGAAAAATCTGACAGATTACTTTGACTATTATTAATAAATTAAAGCTTTCAGAATGGATCTAATATTTAATGAATTATTAACACCTGTAAATCAATATAATTATATTTGTTAGCTTAAATAAAATACTTCACTGGGACAATCATACTGCAATAGGACAATCATGAATAAATCATCTTTGATCATATGAACCAGGGTGTCCGTTTGACCCTTGAAATGACACTTTGACCCTTCAAATTTCAAAAAGACCTGATTTGACCCACAGAATTTTAACTGAAGGGTAAAATTTTGTTAAAATCATGGGTATTTGCCTTGTATCTGGTCAAAATGACCCTCAGGATTTCATGGCTAGTGAACACCCTGTGAACAATGATCAAAAGGCAACATTTATTATTCATAAATCAAGTGATACATAGCAATAGAAGAAATAGCTTCAGTGGCTGTGTGACTGAGTTGTCAACATGTTGAACTAGAGTAGTAACAATTGCTGGACGCATGCATTCAAATCTTATCAAGGGCAAGCTGTTGAAGGTAGGTAAGAAACGTTTTGGCTTGTAATTCACCATAACAAAATGAAGTGTGGTTTGTTAGAGCTTGAAAGCAAGCATTTGATGTTACGGTTTCATATTAATTATATAGTATGTACCCCTAAAATTGGACATCGACGGTCGCCCTTCGTCCAACAAATAGTGCGCCAGGACTTTTTATTAGCGAGCTTGTCGAGCTGGCCCGAAGGGCCTGCTCGCAAAGCGAGCTTTACGGTAACGCGAGTACCTGCTAAGTGATGGTTTTGAAAAATTTCGTCCAAAGTACGGAAATTGGACACATCGCAACCTTTCGAATTTAAAGATAACGATAAAAACTGAGGAATTCTAAATGAAAACGGATGTCTAGACTGGTCACCCGCGCACGTCTATGGGAACCATAGTTGGACAGGGAACCAGAATAACGGAAGCTGTGTATAAAAAAATAATAATTGAAGGCGCCATTTTGTTTGAAAAATCTGATAAATAAGAACAATTTTTTGTCGAATTTTGTTGTGAAAACTATCTAGAATGAAAGAAAATGGTCTTATTAAGAAAATGAATCCGAACACCAATATTTTTTATTCAGTCGTTAACGCTGTACAGACGTTTAAAGTATTGTTTACTTGACGTCACAATGTAGCGCCAAACAGCACGTGCAAAACAAACAAATCAAGTACGCTATTTTAATGTCGCAAACGTTTTAAGTTTTACATTTGTTTCACTTTAGATAATCTTTATTTCGCTTGAAAAATTATAGAGTGAAACAAAAGAAACAAAGTTTTATCAACGTTTTCAAAACTCGTTATTCATTTCACGACAGGGGCGGAGCCATATTTAACGAAGTACGTGTGACGTCACACGCACTCGTTACTGCATTTGAAATAAAATTGAGCGATTATTTCATACTATTTCACGTAAAAAGTGCATCGAGCTCGCTTTGAGGCTTTGCCTTTTTCATATTATCTAACAACAGACATCTATGTACATATAATATCAGTTTGAAACATTAGTCAGTCTAATGAGAATAATATACAACACACAATTCCTGGTGATCACTGATGCCAGTGATGGTATAATTGAGTCTGAGACTTCTGTATATTTTTTCTAATCATGTCACTGCCCACTACTGATACATGTATAAACATACTGATTTGGATTCTTTAGATGATTAGTACATAAAATATATATTTTGACTGTGGAAACCGGCAAATCTATGACTATGTACAGATTTTGAGATTATCCAAAAAATTAAAGATACATTTCTGAAGAAAAACTCGTTCTATCAACGAAATCAAATGTTATAGATATCAAATATTGGAAAAACACTTACTCTTTAACAACGAAGAACGGATCTTCAAGTGCCATTTTGGTTGATTTCTGTCAAAATTACAATATTTTTATAAAGTGCTGTCAAGTTCCATCTTCTCCCAACAATTGTATGCGTTTCGTAAAATTATTGTGTCATGAGAATTGTTGTAGAGTCGGTATACTGCTACTAGTCATTTCATGGTCTTAGGCCACTAAATATGTTATCGGAAATTCGTTGTATGGTGTATTATTGTTTGTACATATCATTATGTTTGTATTTTCAGCCTTATATGCTGTACAAATGTTTTTGTTGCTATTGTGCAAGCGTTATCTAACTATGACATCGCAAATTGTATGCTCATCATCAGTAAATCTATCACGACAGCTAGTCGGTTAACAATTAAGTTAATTTACATCTAGATCTACATATTACTCCTGAATAATCAATTCTGACCATCACTGGCTGGCTCTTCGTCAGGAAAACTGTTGTAAAAATGTTTATTCAAACCAAAACAATCAAATAGTTTTCACGCGTGGCAACTGGGAAGAACAGCTGGCATTCAATACATGTATACGAAGATTAATTGCTTTGCTTTTAGTTAATTTACACCTTTTTCAATGGTTGGTGATCCACGCTCTGGAATCTATTGACATGTTTTGTTAACCATTTAAAATAGTTTACAGTAAGATACTCTTTTTGTAAGAACAGATGATTGGCCTACATGCCATACACTTGCAAATGTTTCACGTTTTATGCCCTATCATTCCCCTCCCATTCTTTAAAATCCACTCAATCAATCAATTAATCAATCAACCAACAAATCAATAGACGGATCGATCTATCGGTCTGTCGACCAATCAACCAAACAATAATTTAATCTCAACTCTTGAAACTCAGCTCAAATAATTTAATTGCGTTAAACATATAATATATGATTATAGCACATACAACATATCATAAGGTAGAAGACATGGATTTTTCAAGGAGCGCAAAAATACAATGTAAAACATATGAATTCATCATTATAACGTGTTTGAGGTTCTGTAAGACTATTTTCTAACCAAATTTGCATAACATAAATATTTAGAAAGATCTCTTACAATTATTTTAGATTCAGACAATAATAAATTAGTAAATTTCTGCAATGTAGGTCATGTATAATATCTATATAGTTACTAAGCGTCTACGATATTTTTGCGAAGGTCAGCATATTGTGAACATGTAAACAAAAAGTGAAATTCGTTTTCAATTTGTCTGGAAGAACAATTATTGCATATTCTTTCTAGTCTAGGTACGTTTGTATATCTTCCCTTTTCAATAAACAAGTCGTGAGATGATGTTCGAAATTTTGTTAGTGCAACTCGAAATCTTTTGTCCTTAATATAATCAAGATAACTTTCAAATTCAAATTTATTTTTCATAGAACTGTATGTATTTAGACGTCTAGAATTATTGATAAACAATAAACAAATTGTGTAATGAGTACGAACTGTGCTGGGCTATTCGCAAAATCATGGCTTTTGTTTTGCTGGCATTAAGACGTAAGCCCCATGTATTGCTATATTCTTCTATGTCGTTCAACATGGACTGTAGGGAGTTTGGAACTTGGGCAAATAAAACTGCGTCATCGGCAAAATGTAATAAAAATAATTGAATGTCGCCAATGTTCATTATTCCATTAATATCTGTATTTACATTATTAACAATATCGTTTAGAAAGAAGAGACACAAAATGCTGCTGGCGGGGTCACCTTGTTTCACTCCAATGTTTGAATTTATAAAGTTAGAGTTAGTCGAATTATACCTTACAAACGATTTAACCGTTGAGTTCATTTACTTTATAGCCAATACTGTACTAACATTGCATTCTCAAGTAAAATCTATCAATTCTGGCAAACATTAAAATTAAAGGCTACATATATTTTTTTCTTTTCAGCAAGAGTTTTTTGAAATAAGAGCGTGTAAAATATAAATACAGTGAATCGTTGAATTTTTCTTTTGAAAACCTAATTGATTGTCAATTAACTTTTTGTTTTTATCGGCCCAATTTGTACGTCGAGTTAGTTTGGAATATATTTTTGAAATAATGTTCTCTAAAATTCTTAGCTTCCGGATTGCCTCCCTTGAATATGGGAACGATTATGCCTTGTGTCCAATTTTCTGGAAACATTCCGTGTGTAAAAATTTCATTATGCAACTTAACAAGAAATGGACAAATTATGTCAAATGAGAGTTCAAAAACTTCCGCTATAAGGTAATCAGTCCCCACACTTTTTGAATTATTTTGCATTCTTAACTTCTAATTCAGAAAAAAACAGCATCTAATTCATTATCACATACAAAATTACTATTAAAATGCGAGCTTGTGTCAGTGGTCGCTTCGTTACCGTAAATGTTATTGAAATGAGTAAATAGTGATTCAATTGATATATTTATTTGTTCCTTTGAATCCGTTTTATACTGCGATTTTATATTTTTCCACAATCAATTACTAGTACTTTCTCCCGTACTTAATTTAAGTCTTCATAACATTACATAAGTATTTTCAGTTAATAGTTAAATTCTTATCTTTTGAATAATACATTTTACAACTTTACAACTTAAGAAATTCAGACTTGTATTTAGTACAAATTATTTATTTTAGTCTAGTTGATAATAGACTTTTTTACATGTATATGCACCTGAGTTTTACGGCAGGTTAGTATAGGCTTAATATATGTTTTTATAGGTACATAAAAGTTCTGTTTTACCTGTATGAATTTCAGTCATTGCCATATACTTCTAACATATTGTCAGTTCCAATATGCAAATACGTTTTTAAAGTAAATAATATTAAACGCAAGGGGATAAAAAGAATATCTTGGCATGACCAAAAATAGAGAAAGCAAATTTCAGGGAAGGCGGAAATGTGAACAGAACAATGTGAGCTTGCTAGAATATTTTGACTTATGGAACTTGGCACTCAGAATGATTCTTTAAATGTCTGCAATGAGTCAACCACTGTACGAGTACCATTAGCCTTTTGGTGGCAGCAAATTCTGCTCATGCGACCAGTGCATACCAAGATCAGCCATAATTATCTGGACATAAATAACATTTTGATAGAGGATTTCAAAATTTGTACTGACTGAATATCGGACCACGACATGTCAATTGATCTTGGTTTGCATGGGTAAAAAATCTGTAAGTGCCAGTTACGGTATTACTTTATGGCCAGAGCGTTTTTCTCTGAGAAAAAAAGTGCGAAACATGACAGTACCTTGGTGACATTTAGCAAACTTAAGGAAACCTGGAAACCAAGCAAATGTTTTGGAGTATGTTTAAAACTTAAACTGTTTAGCAGTTTTGAACATGACCCTAACGGAACACTATTACCAGCAGACTAAGGGTCAAGGTTTCCAATTATAAAATAATACCTTTCTTCCTCTTTCAACGTGATTCAATCCGGAAAAGCTTAACAAAGAGTTAATTATTTAAAAAATAATCAGATTGGAAATACAAATAAAACGCAACATTTAGATAGCGTTTTATAAATATAACACATAATTATGACAGCGTATGGACTACCGTTTCCGTTAATTGTTTATTGTTTCGAGACTTTATTACAAAGTTCAGCAAATGTTTGAAATAACAAGCATGAATTTAACTGACTATAAAATTATATTTTCTTTACAAAGGAATAAAGAAAAGACTGTTAAGATACAGTTATAAATTAGGCAGATTAGCCTGCAAGTCTTAAAGTCTCGTTTTAGTTTGCAATTTATTTAGATACTTTATAGAGAAATGCAGTAAAATGTTAAGACAAACAAATAAATTCAATTTTCTGCATGATTAGATTCTCCATAATGCAATCAGAAATATCTCTTAAAATGTAGTTATAAACAAATGTATGAATTATTTATGCATGGCAATACTGCAGAAATGGAATTTACTTTTTATTTGTTTTGTATGTTATGTTCTCGCCGTAATGTTTCTCTTCAGTATAATATAGATTAAAGTTAAAGTACATGAATATTTGACAAAACTTTACGATGCATTTATATGTAAATGGTGATATATACATTAGTTATACAGAATTCATTAAAGTTTGATTATGTAGGAATCTATGAAGTTATAGACACACTCTCGAGACTGTTCCTGGAATCAACCAGGTACTAAGCAGTGATTTTAACTTTTCTTGCTCAAAGACATGATGCACTGCTTCTAGCGGGGTTTGTACTCACGAGCCCAATTTCTAGTAACTTGGGAGAGCGCCGATCTGGTCGTATATTCCCCTACCTTCCCACCAGGGCTGTCTAAAATTGAGTTGTTCAATTTCCATTTTTGGTACTGATCATTATCAATTTTGGGATATCAAGATAAAAAATTAAAGTTTGTCAGCAAACAGGGAAAATAATGCATTTACACTAATTTTTTACTTTAACGTAGCGCATCGTAAAAAAGGAAGTACAGGCTTGCCTGGCTCTATACTGGTGGCAAGGTTGTTTTTGTCACATAAAACATTTTCGTTGAAGCAACTTGAAGATTCCTTGGAATAATTGTGGTTGTTATAATATTGTTTATAAATATTGACTGGTAAAGTTTCGATATTATTTTCCATTATTATAGTATTAATAACATTTAACCAAATTCCTTGAAATGATTTTGCAAATTTAAAACTATTTGACGATTTAGACATGGTGGTACAGTGTACGAGTATATACTTATTTACAAATACAGTTTAAAGTTTGAAGAGCGGCCCTCTTTACAACAAGTACTTCTTAACGTCAGAAGTTTTAGTTTTTCCAAAACAAATTTAACCTTTGTACAGCAACACCTCTTAATAGCAACCAAACTATATGTTTCCAAAAGGGGTGTTGCTATACAGAGGTTGTACTGTATCTTAAAAATGTTTGAAATATATTTTTTGCTTCGAAATATGATTATTATGGTGCTCTTATTCAATTTTCAACGGTACTGTATAAAATTTGATTGTTATATGATTTGCTGAATAATAATCATACATTATACATTAAAGTTTAGCTAAAAAAGGCTATATGTATGCTATACTTGAATATGATCTCAAAGTTGAAAATGTATTTTAGCTTAAGTTGTCACCATGTTTTCTTTTTATTTAGCTGTTTTTATTGAGCTCTTATCTAGCTTGCGGCATCTGAATATACTCAAGTGACAAGTGCAGACCACGATAAGACGGCGCCTGCG
The DNA here is from genome assembly GCF_026571515.1 of Ruditapes philippinarum. Taxonomy (NCBI): domain Eukaryota; kingdom Metazoa; phylum Mollusca; class Bivalvia; order Venerida; family Veneridae; genus Ruditapes; species Ruditapes philippinarum. The sequence goes on from NW_026858597.1 coordinate 162,723, forward strand.
TACCGACTGATCGTGGTCTGCACTGTTTGCTATACAGTCAGTGGTCAGGTTTTGAAAATTATCCTTGAACATAATAAATGGTTTAGATGAAAAACTTGAACTCTTTATGCTAAGGTTAAAGGTCAGTAATAGTGACACGTTTAACATATTAAACACAAGTCTCAACTGTTACAAAATTTTATTTCATCATAATTAAACAACATTTTCAGGGTTTGTATACTAATATATACATTTTCTGTACAAGGCAATGCTTAAACTGTGTATAATTACAACAAACAATGGTCTGAAAAATAAACACCAATATCAAAGAAGGCAAAATGTCAATTATAGGTTAAAATATAAACCTCAAATAGTATTTAGATTATGAAGATTGACACTCCTAAACTCTGCTAAATCCCTTCTTCGACAATTTTATAATGTACCACTTTAAGAGATTTTCGTTTTTTTTTCACAACTAAAATAGTACCCAGCTTCTATCTTATGTTGTACATGTACAAGTTTCCTCCAACCATATTAAAAAATGGCGCCAGTTGTTTGTTGACGCTTCGTGGAAACGCCCTGTCAGCATGTGTGAAATAACATTCATCTGTAATCTTTTAAAGATGCTATTACTATTAAAACTCCGTTATTTCGTTTTGATAACAAAAAATCTAATACCATAAAAGTACAACAAGAAAAAAACAACAACATAATGGTAACAACTGACAACACCGACACAACCAGATAGAAAACATTCAAGATGAAAACAATTGTCAAGAGTTTTATGAGAAAAAAAATATCTGACATTTAAAAAGTAGACCAGTTTCCTGCAAGTTGCATCTTTATAAAAAAAATCTTAATGATCAAAATCGTGTTGAAGTTTTCTAAGCATTTTACAATTTGACTTTTTATGACTAGTGGAAAAAGAGTCCAGGGATGCGGATTCGAGCTCAATACTAGAATATGACAACATTGATAGTTCAACGAATGCTTGGCGTTTAGCTAAATCCTAATAACTGCAAAACAGGTAAAAGATCAGAGAAAATTTGAAAGTTAAAAGAAAGACACCGTAGTATCAATGATGTAGAAATAATTTTAAGTGTAAGATTATACTGAGCTACAAATAATGATAAAAATATTGTATACAAGTATTATATTAAAACGCATCATTCTGTAACCTAGTATGTTCACGACATCTCTATCTCTCTGTCCGTAATACTTAACACTTTTTTAAATGACTTGTCAGTGTTTTTATTTCAGTTTTAGCAGCTAATTCAATTGTACAATTGTAATAAAATCGTAAAAATGTAAAATAAAAGTATATAAAGTGCATGCCTGCAAATGAGAAAATCAAATATGCGTTTATTCATTGCATATATGCAAATATTGCATAGGACTAGATATGAAACAAAGTTTGTAATGTTAACATCTTTACATTTTGAGATCTTATTTCATTCACAACTTTTATAATCGTTTCTTTCTATTTGTGTGTATATATATTTGGTATTGGTGTCCAAAGTTTACGGAACGGTGGGTGGATTGCAAGCTCGCACTTTGTACTGTTGAGCGGAGGTTGCCACTGTCCATTAACGCACGTGGCTCCACCGGGTCCAGTTATACGGTATCCCACGTCACAGTCGAACTCGAGTCTGTAGCCGTGCCGTATTGAACGTATATACGGCTTGAAATCAAATCTCCGCTCCATGCTTTTCTTGTAAACCTTTCCGTGTGAAATGGTCCCTGGGTTTGGACAATAAACTGTAAACAGATAAATATTTGAATAATAAATACAACACACAAGGCAGATATATTTATTTGCTGCTCAAATATATTACATGTACCAATAATTTGAAGGGGGCGATGAAATTGTGGTCAAAGTGTCTGCCTCCCAACCCAAGAATCATGGGTTCGAGTTTTACTGGGATTATGATCATGTTTTCTTATAATATCAATATCATGACACACGATAAGCTAATAACTTTCTTCACAATCCGGCTGAAAAAACTTTCGTATTTAACGGAAAGTGAGTTTCGTGGCAAATTTACATCTCTCTCTTTATCTTTGTGTGCAATAGCGTACAACAATGCCATTCTCCTTCATATACCAACAGAAATTCAAAACGCACACAGATTTTCTAACAAAGATGTTTATTTTGTAAAGTTGCATGCCTCTAGATGAGCCAAAATATTTTAACAAAACCAATCTTGAGAAAAATGTACTAAGATTTTAGGAAAAGTAAAAACATACACAATTTAAGAAATAATTAATGATTGTTTTTGTAGTATTTATTTCCATATTTCTGCTGCGTTACTAACTCACTAAGGGATATTTTTGCATTTTCTGCCATGATTTTGGCAATTTTCGCAGATTTAAACTGTTGTTTGCGATGTGTAAATTTCTCTCTTTGTTCACTTGACAATTTTTTACTGTTAAATACATTTCAAAAATGTTCACTAAAATTACCATGAATCTGGAGGCATGCAGGTTTAAGCATGAGCAAAGATATATAAATTTGGACGAATTAAAAAGTCTAAATATTGCAGTAATAAGATAAACTTACATTCCTCACAATGTGGTCTTCCACCATGCCAACTCCCAAACTCACATGTCAGATATGTCCCATTCATACCAGTGAGACGGAACCCGGCAAAACATTTATATTTTGCTCTAAATCCATGTTCCTGGCCCATATAGATTCGCATCCCATTGTGCACGTGCGGAGGGGCAGAATGGCATGGCGCTGAAAACAAGCACATTGAATTCATGTATTAGTAAACAATGGAAAAGTATATCGACAAAAACTTATTTGTAAGTCCGATGGAAGCACGCACTTTGGTATATTTGTATATCTCAGTACAATTTCATTGTAATATCTATTTTTGCATTACAATTATATGCAATGCAGTAATATGTCTTTAATTTATACACGTACTTATAAATCATTCAACATTTCTATAGATGTAAAAAAAACTAAAATACATGTAGTTATTTAGTCAAAATATTTGGGTTTTTTTTTGCTTAAAATTAACGTATCAGTTTAGCAGCCCAAACAACATCATCTTTTCGTCGTGACTTTTTGAATTCGTCAAACGTTCTTTCCTTATACGAGTATCTTGATAGTTTTTAAAAGAGTCAGTAAATTAAGCGGTCATTTTGAAAGTCACTTGATAGATTTAAAAAAGTAAGTAAATTAAGCGGTCATTTTGAAAGTTACTTGTTACCTGGAACACATTCAGCGGAGCTTGACCATGTTCCATTATTACACGTCATGCTTGACGAGTCACGTGGTACTAGTCCGCCTTTACACTGAAAACGGACCTCTACGCCATGATTCTCGTATTTCAACTCGCTCCCACCTAGCAGGGTTGCATTTGGTATAGCCGGTACTTGACACTGACCTGAAGAAAAATGAATAATTTAACATTTTGTTATCAAGGGAAATGAAATAACATTATAAAAATATATGTTCAGATATGGTCTTAAATAACTTGTATTCGAACGTCCAATTATACATCTAGAAACACAAATGTTGATAAAAAGCTTACGACGGTTCCAAAAGAAGATAGAAGGTTCATCGAATATCTTACAGAAATATTTTAGACAATTTTAGGATTTCTTTAGAATCAGAGGCTGGAGGCAAAGCTGTGCAGAAAGACACTGTAATACTCATAATTGACGATACATTTGTTTTCCGACGATGTTTTCAATAACTATACATAGGCTTCATTTAGCTTGGGCTTGCTTTGATTGATTACACCATTGATTAGTACCGGTACATTATTCACAAGAAGTTTTACAATATTTCATTTAAGTAAAATAAGGAAGGTCTCTACTCCAGATAGCCATAAAATCATACTGTGCCATAAAGGCGATTAAAATACGGTTATTAAAGGATCAGGCTTAAAGCTGCATACATATGAGTGAACATGTTGCAAGAAAATCCAACTTGAGAAGAAAGTACTGTGATTTTAAGAAAAGTGAAAAGATTCCAGATAAAAGTAATATTTTCCATGTTATCTGCGATTTATGATCGATTTTTGCCAAACGTTTCACCATATTTCTAAGGCTAATTTTGTATCTTTTGACCTCGTTTTGGTAATTTTACATGGATTCTAAGTGTTGTTTGCAATGTGAAAATTATTTTTTTTATGTTCACTTCTCAATATTTCTTTTTTAAATATATTTTCAAAATTTTCATGAAAATTTACTCAAATCTAGAGGCGTGCTGCTTTAAAAGATTTTCTATGATTTGACTGTCAAGGGATTGTTCTTTTCTAGGATGTTAATTGTTGACGTAAGTATATAAGATAAAAGTAATCTTACCCCAGCATATTGGTGGCTTATTTGACCATTCACCTGTCTCTAAACACTGTGTTTGAAACGTGTCACCTTCAAATGTTGTTCTAGCAACGCAACTGATATAAAAAAAATGATTTACATATATTATATTAAAATCATTAACAAAAAATAAATATAATTATACCGGTATGTGAACATATATTTTCATATATTTTGATTTATTAACATTAATTTTCATCACTTTATATATATTTTTCATGACAAAGAAATCAATGTACGTTTTTATGTAAATATTCACCACGATAATTGAATTTTATTTCTTCTATGGCTGTAGGGGTTAATGATGATGATGATGATGATGATAATAATAATAATAATAATAATAATAATAATAATAACAAGAGGGCCATGATGGCCCTGAGTCGCTCACCAGAAACAACTGCTTTTCAGTGTTGGAATATCAATATTTTCTAATATTAAATTTGAGCATTGAATATGTTTAAACAATAATTTGAAGAAATGCCATGACCTGGGACATTTAAGCTTTAGCTTAAACGGGGCTAATCAAATTAATATGAGCAAACTTGATGAATGCTACAAAGTTTGGTGATCATCTATCAATTATTTCAGTGGGAAATGATGTTCAGAGGTTTTTTCTATTTTAAGCTATATTGGCCCCTAAAAGGGGCCAATCAAATTAATGTGAGCAAACTTGATAAAAGACTACCCAAAATGCTACAGACAAAGTTTGGTGATCATCCATCAATTAGTTCTGTCGAAATAGACGTTTAAATGTTTTTCTATTTTTAACTTTAGCAGCCCTTAAAAGGGGCTAATCAAATTAATATGAGCAAACTTGATAAAAGATTACCTACGAATGCTACAGACGAAGTTTGGTGATCATCCATCAATTACTTCTGTAGAAATAGACGTTTAAAGGTTTTTCCTATTTTTAGCTTTAGCGGCCCTTAAAAGGGGCCAATCAAAATAATATGAGCAAACTTGATAAAAGACTACCCAAAATGCTACAGACAAAGTTTGGTGATCATCCATCCATTAGTTCTGTAGAAGAAGATGTTTAAAGGTTTTTCTATTTTTAGCCCTAAAGACCCCTGAAAGGGGCCAATCAAATTAATATGAGCAAACTTGATAAAAGACTGCCAAAGAATGCTACAGACAAAGTTTAATGATCATCCATCAATTAGTTCTGTAGAAGAAGATGTTTAAAAGTTTTTCTATTTTAGCTCTGCTGACCCTCAAAGGGGCCAATTGGAATGACAGTGTGACTGTCACAAGGATGCTACAGCAAATCTGCTTAGTAGTTTTAGAGAAGAAGACGATTGTTGACGCATGACGACGGACGACGGACGCCGGAGCATCCCCCTTTGATACTAATAGCTCACCCTGAGCCTTCGGCTCTTGTGAGCTAATAATAAAAATAATAATAATAATAACAACAAGGGCCATGTTATCATGGCCATCCCCCGCCGAATGTGTTTGCTCATTGGAAGAATATATATGTAGTAGAGCAGAATAATTCAATTTTAAGAGGTTTTTTGGTAATGAAAACTTATGGCTGGAGTGATAAAAGCTATTGAAACCTATGTGAATACTGATGGCTGAAAATAACAAAGGGCAATAACTGAAAAAATAATGCAGGGTAGGCTATCATTCTTGTGTGCTGCACTCCTCCTCAATGAGATCTATCCACCTATGAAGTTTCAAGTTAATACCTCTAACACTCTTTGAGATAAGCTCCGGACAAAAAGTATGAAAACTAACAAAGGGCAATAACTGAAAAATTATAAAGGAAAGAGTTATCATTCTTACACACAGCATTCCTCCTCAATAAGATCTATCCACCTATGAAGTTTTATGTTGACATCTCAAAGACTTTTTGAGTAATGCTCCACTCCAGTGAAAAATTAAGTATAAAAAATAACAAAGGGCAATAACTAAAAAATTATGAAAAGTAGAGTTATCATTCTTGTCCACTGCACACCTCCTGAGTGAGATGTATCCACCTTTGAAATTTCATGTTGATATCTTAAAGTCTTTATATTTTATGCTCTGGACAAAATTAAGTTTAAAAAATAACAAAGGGCAATAACTCAAAAATTATGCAGGGTGCAGTTATTATTCTTGTCCACTGCACTCCTCCTCAATATGATCTATCCACCTATGAAGTTTCAAGTTGATACCTCAAATACTTTTTGAGATATGCTCCGGACAAAATTGTCGAACGGAAGGACGGACGGACGGACGCAGACTATTTCTATATCCCCCGCCGCCTTTCGGCGGGGATAATAATAATAATAATAATAATAATAATAATATTAACAAGATATGTTTGTAAAACATGTATGCCCCCTATCGACAGTCAATTAGTCATGTGATCAGGTTATTATGCATGACTTCTGACCCAGTGAAGAAACAATTAATAAGGGTTATCTAATATCTACTGGTCATGACTAGTCACAAGGTAATAATTATTGTGACCCCATAGGTTGTGTGCAGCAATATAAGTTATTACAAATCTTACCAAATAATATATGCATAAATTTTATGAATCATGTAGGCCTCATTAATGACAGCCAAGTTGTTATATTACATAAGACCTTAAAATGTGTAAACCATAAGCATTTTTAGTTTAATATAAAAATATATACCAAGTTGTTGAGTTATTGGTCAGAAACTGTCATTAAATACAAGGTCAATATGACATTGACCCTTTGACCACAAAATCAATAGCGGTCATCTACTGGCCATGACCAATCACCATAGTTCCTAGGCCTAAGCGTTCTTTAGTTATTGATCAGAAACCGTTTTTACCTACAAGGTCAATGTGACCTTGACCTTTGACCCCTTGACCCCAAAATCAATAGGGGTCATCTGCTGGTCATGACCAATTACCATACCAAGTTTGAAGTTCCTAGGCCTAAGCGTTCTTAAGTTATTGATCGGAAACCGTTTTTACCTACAAGGTCAATGTGACCTTGACCTTTGACACCTTGACCCCAAAATCAATAGGAGTCATCTGCTGGTCATGACCAATCACCATACCAAGTTTGAAGTTCCTAGGCCTAAGCGTTCTTTAGTTATTGATCGGAAACTGTTTTCACCTACAAGGTCAATGTGACCTTGACCTTTGACCCCTTGACCCAAAATCAATAGGGGTCATCTGCTGGTCATGACCAATCACCATACCAAGTTTGAAGTTCCTAGGCCTAAGCGTTCTTTAGTTATTGATCGGAAACCGTTTTTACCTACAAGGTCAATGTGACCTTGACCTTTGATCCCTTGACCCCAAAATCAATAGGGGTCATCTGCTGGTCATGACCAATTACCATACCAAGTTTGAAGTTCCTAGGCCTAATCGTTCTTTAGTTATTGATCGGAAACCGTTTTTACCTACAAGGTCCATGTGACCTTGACCTTTGACCTCTTGACCCCAAAATAAATAGGGGTCATCTGCTGGTCATGACCAATCACCATACCAAGTTTGAAGTTCCTAGGCCTAAGCGTTCTTTAGTTATCACTCGGAAACCAATTGGTCTACGGACCGACGGACCGACAAATGCAAAGCAATATACCCCCTCCTCTTTGAAGTGGGGGCATAATAATAATTATAATAATAACATCTTATAATAATTTTAAGATTATTGAATAATAATAATGATAACAACAACAACAATAATAATAATAAACTTACAGAAGCAATGTGCTGTGTAACTTTGTACTTTTAAAGAGAAATATTTTCTTTCTTCCATATGCGTTTTATTCTTTTCATGCATGTGATTATAATATAATAAGCTACAGATAATAAATACTAAGATTTTATATTAAAAAAAGTTGTGACAATGTATCAATGGTACGTTTAACAAATATTTAGTAGGTTACCTGAAGAAGATTGTTGAGCCGACAGTAGTCTTGTGACCAATAAGGTAACCATTGAAGAAAGGTCCCGGCCAACCACAGTTAATTTCTGGAGAAGTAAATGCCAGATGATAAATGAGCCGCGTCACGACAAAACAAACATAGTGCGTTTGCGACCAGCATGGATCCAGACCAGCCTGCGCATCCGCGCAGTCTGATCAGGATCCATGCTGTTCGCTTTCCAACTCTATTACAAGTAGAGAAACTGATAGCGAACAGCATGGATCCTGATCAGACAGCGCGGATGCGCAGGCTGGTCTGGATCCATGTTGCTCGCAAACCCATTATGTTGGTTTTGTCGTGACGCGGCTCAAATGTGGATTAATGATCATGTTTAACCATTACAAGATAGAATCAATCATTATGGAAGATTTTATTACAAAGAAATAATATTTATCCCATACACGTGCCGCTTTAACGCGGTGCATATATTTTGACGTGACGTCTTTTGCGATATACAAATAGAAGATATTGAATGAGTGAACAATACTAAATTTAATGAAGGAGCTTAATAAAATCATAATATGCAAGCCTCTAGCAAACATAATATTGTGTTTTTATTCAATTTAGGATTGAATCTACACAAATATAATATTCTATTTATGTTATATCCAAAATAAGAATGGTATACAGTTAAAAAGAGTCATTTTTCATTGACGCGCCTATATATAGTGTAATATAAGGCTAGATATGTATGTGCATGTGTATAATTAATTTTCTAGTCGCGTCAAAGTAATGTTAATAAAGAATTACAAGTGACGGTTACCTTGAACTAAAAAAAGTGATTGGAAAAACACGCAATCCTACAGATGCATTGACATGAAAAACAATTGCCGAACAGAAATGCCAAATATTAACGGACTTTTTATGAATTTCTAAACTGTATAGATATGTAGTTGTTTTTTTTTTCTCTTTTATTTCTGAATCAATCAAAAGTACAATATACTATTGTATACCAGTTGTTTATTTCTGTACAAATCATCCATAGCGACGATTAAAGAGGAACATTACAAAAATGTAGAAAAGAGTTTATTTGGATATCATTTTTTGCATATACATTTGTGTAAAAGGAAATTTGAACTAAGTCTCTGAAACTTTAATTCTTGAAAGACTTAACATTATGGGAAGACTTGATGTCTTCCCAGTCTCAACGCATCTTGTTTTCCGTATCGTATATTGTTATTAAGAACATATCGTAAATCTTAAGCACAAGTCATGTATCGGGACACTCAATCCAGAATGCAGCTGGGTAAAAAAACAAACCATTCGAAACAATACCAAAACTTTTTGATATATCTAATCCCCAATGTAAAGTGAACTGGACAAAGGCCTGTAATATTATGAATAATAACGTTATAAATATTTATTATCAGACAAACCACAAAGTAATTATACATTGAAGTTTTTGGCAAGTGCGAGATTTTTTATACGATATTACATATATCCATATACATTGTACCAGATATTAAAATGTTCTAGAACAAAATAATTATTTATCGTATAAATGTTCACTCTAAATCACGAAAAGTTTTGCAAGCAGCTTTTTATTAGAATATGCAAATGATACAGTACATTTACTATTGTTTTTATCAATATTTAAAATATTAATGGAAAATGTGCCCTATTTACTTTATAAGATTTGAAATTACATGACAGTAACAATATACTGAAAGAAAGGCACTTTCCTTTCACTATCATATTACCTTTGAATGTGTTTCTGGAAGAACAATGTGTATGAAATATTGAATAGAATTCAGAAATATACATAAATTGATTAAACGTTTGGCAATGAATAGATCCCTGACCTGTCTAAATTCTAATGAACAGATGAGTATGCAAAAAGAATTTCACCAGAACATATTTGTTAAATAAAGAGCACATGCCAATGTTTGTGGTAAAATCTATTGTTATTCAAATAAAAGGTCATAGTAGGGATTTATTTATTAAATCCCTTTTATAGAGATCACAGTGATGTGAAATAATGATTCAATATTCTCTAGAGAGAAAAGAAAAGACAGTTGCAGTTTATTTTAAAACACATTTTTAATGAACGCCGGTATAGAAAGATAATAAAAATGAAAAGAAAATGTGATAAATAGATTTAAAGCTGCGTGTCACCAGATGAGTCAAAAATTTAAGAAAAATCAACTTTGAGAAAGATGTACTTTGAGAAAAATGTAGTAGGATTCCAAGAAAAGTAAAACTATTCATATTTCAAGCTGTGCTTAATATATAATATGTAACGAATGACTGATGCTTCAATATTTATCACCATGTTTCTACTGTTGGCTATTTTTTGTATATTTTGACCTTAACTTGGTAATTTACGTGGGTTAAGAGTACCGTTTCCGATGTGGAAACTACTTTCTTTTGACAAAATTTAACTTTTTTCATTTTCATGAACAGTAGTATGAATCTGGAAGCAGGCTGCTTTTAAGATGGGTAACTTGGCAAAAGTTATGCAATATTCAGATAAACTTAGTTGTAATGTTGACGAGAATTGAAAGATTCTTTGCATTTCTATAGTTAAACATAAGAACCTTTGTAACCTTCACATTTTGCTGCAGCTCCGCTCCATGTGCGGTCCGACTGGCATCGTCTCTCTGACGCCCCGATGTTCTTGTAGCCATCATCGCACTGAAATCTAATAACTGTACCGTATCCCGTACCGTCACCGTACATATGACCATATACCGGAGCAAACAGATTTGGGCAAGTCACAGCTGAAAAAATACATCTTTGTGAAAGTCTTCAAATTCACCTTGGTGCGACAGAGCCGCCATATAGAGAGATCAAATTTCGTATTATGTCAATAATGAATTACGCAATAAATGGATCAAGAAAGTTCGGTTCTGCCATACTCGTGAAATTAATGTTCAGAATTAATATTCATACTTATACTCGTATGGGAAGCAGTCGGCGGATATGACGTAAACACTGATAAAAGTATTTTAAACAGAATAATGAACGGACGTCCATGACTGTTAAAATATTTATTCCACATGTACAGTACTGTATTTGGTTTGAAATATGCAAGTTCTAAATACATGTATATGAAAAAATACAATGAAATTCTCACAGACTCAGTGAAAGTGCGGTTGTTTACCAAATAAAACTAAAATAGAAAACTCACGTTCACATATAGGTTTAATTCCGGACCATCTGCCATCAGCTTGACATGAACGATTACCTTGACCCACTAGCTCGAACCCATCATGACAGAAATACTTGACCACGTTTGGAAATGTAAAGGCGTAGCCAGTGCGCCATCCGTTGTCGATATCCCCGGGGAAACCACAACTCCTTGCTGGAATGGAGAGACGTAAACTATGCAACATGTTTAATTTATATTTAGTTATCTACAATAGATACTGTTAAATTATGTTAGTGGGTACGGTATGCCTCAAGATTTATAGTAAATGTTAAAAAAAATGAAAAAAATGATGATACGCGCCAAAATATGCATAAATCACTTGCCCATTAAGGGGTAAATATATGATGTATAGTAAATACAATCATATTTTCCATAACGATTGCAGTAACGTAATCTTACACCTAAATTATCTTATCTAAGAATGATTTAAATGTTTTAAAAAAATCTTCACCTGGAGCATGTAACTTTAGAATCATTTAGTCAAACTGTTTTGCTAACATAACTTAATTTAAGTTATCGGAAGTGTAATTTTTAAATGAGTTTCTAAACTACAAAAGAAAAAAACTTCTTACGGGAGCACAGCAACGTGAGTCCGATCCATTTTCCTTCTCCACTACACATTGCACGTGGTTCACCGTCGGCATAGTAACCATACGAACATTTATACATTAATTGTTGACCGGACGGATACAGTGGTTGCGAGTCGCCATTATGCTCTGCATGCTCAATTTTTGGAGGATCATTACAGGTTACTAGAATTACAAAACACATGATAAAGATATTACATCCGAAAGTGACAAAATATAGGTTACTTTCTGTACATCGTATATATATATATTTAAGCGTTCGTATGACAATATTGTCACATCATATCACCGCTTTACATGTGAATTTCAACATTTAGTTAACTACACAACTATCGTATTTCTTATAAGAAAAATATCTTTTAAATTTCTTCATAAACTGCGTTTAACATTTTATCGAGTCTGAACATTAACATAGAAAGAACAGAATTAAAAAAAATTGTCTAACATTTATAACTCATCGTTATTTATTTCTTGAAACAATTTGACATTGTTTAAAAAGGTGTTGAATGTTATTGAATGAAAGTCCAGTCACATTGTAACTTTCTGTAAAACATCCATCTCGAAAAAATATACATGGAAATTTATGTAATATAAAAAGATAACAATAATAAATTCTTCTGAAAATAAAATACGTTATTACAATATTTTACTACTTTTTCAATATATTCTCGTTTGTTGATTAAAAAAAAACATACATGGACGCTTATATCTTGGAATGCTTTGTGTCCTAAATGTAGTACTTGTTGAACACACTAATACAAAATGAACTTCATCTTCAATATTGTTACACTAACGCACAGTTATTTTGTATATTTATATTAATTTAGACACATGATATACTGCGGTTGTTTGTCATTACCAGAATGGCAGAATCTAAGACACTTAGCAAGATAAAAAAATGCTAGAATCCAAAAAGAGATTTACCTTATTCTATAGCCTACAAGCTTAAAATTTACAACTATAAAAAGTACATTTAATATATCAAATTTGGTTTGATATCTTTGATCTTCGTTAGTCGCCACAAACCCCAAAATCTTTACCACGCTAAATATCTTAAATGAATTCGCCCATCTCGCAATCTGAACAAAACCAGTTTTCTGGAAAAATTTAAAAACATACACCGTGTAGGTCTGTATTGGTCGAATGGGCGAATTCAGTATAATAGCTGAATTTATTATATACTTATAAATGAAATATTGAGAAATATACATGTAGATGAAATAAAATGCGTATTTTCATTTTCCGTATTTTCACTGTAAACATTTATTTTTCACTGCAGTGAAACATATTTCCCGTATTTTCACTGGTGTCTTGCCGGACTACTTTCTTTTAAATTCTGCCAGTACACATAATTCAAGGGAAAGTCTTTCAAATTTTAATGTCAAAAAAGAGAAACATGTATATAATAAACAGAAAATTCAAGTTTTTTCTATAAATACATTATTTATTTTCATCTTGTGGCATGAAAATTACCATATTTCACTTGTGGCTACCGCCACTCATGAAACATTTATTTTCATACCACTCGATGAAAATAAATAATGTATTTATAGAAAAAACTTGAATATCCTCTATATATTTTATGATTTACCAGCTTCACAACTAGGCGGTACTCCTTCCCACTTCCCTCCACTTAGACATTTCCTTTCCTCTCTACCAGCCAGGTAAAACTTCCGTTTACAATGATATATTGCTACACTTCCTACGATATTTGATGGACTTTGTTCCACCCAACCATTGTGTATATCTTCAAGTCTTGGGCACCCAGCGTCTGTAAAATTATCATATTGAATTTACCAAAATACATGTAAATCATTTAAAAAGATAAGTTTTAAAACTGGATAAGTACGAGTATAAATTGGATTACATGACATCATTTTTATCTGTTAGAATAAAATGAAATAAAACTACAATTGGTCGGATAAGAAGATATTGTGATTAATGCAGAGGGAAGAATTTTTACTAATAACTGATTGTTTATTACCAGAACATTGTTTAAATATCATCTTCAATCATTTTGTTCTGTATTTATAAAAACCTAAAACGAATAAAAGCTTGCTGGTGCTGTAGTTGAGAGGAAGACGAATTGCTGAAGGGATTTTTTTTAAATTACAGGTAAAGAAACTGACTTAACTCAGCAAAAAGGTTATCAAATCAAAATTACACTAAACTCTCAACCTATTTTTACAAAAGTGATTTTCTTGAATTTATTAAAAGTCCTCTTAGACTTTATGTAAGACGATGGTCATGCGAACTGATTCAAGAAGTCAATTACCCAATTATTATTTTAATACGTTTTTACCGTCCTGTAAGAGGTTGATAAACAAGAGGGCCATGATGGCCATGAAGTCGCTCACCTGTATATAGGCACACAGAGCGAGGCCAGTTTAAACCCCAGGGCTTTTATTTGAACAAAATTGGTAGACACACATTAAGAAAATGTTTCATGCTAAACATCTAAGGTCTAGCTCGTTGAGTTTTTAATTTTTTTTTAAAGTTTTTACTATACACATATAGTTAAAAGCAATGACATCCCTAGGGCGGGGCCAGTTTTGACCCCAGGGCTTTTATTTGAACAAGCTTTGAAGACACTCACTAGAAGGTGTTTCATGCTTTATATCTAAACTCTAGCTATTTGTTTTATTCAAAGAAGATTTTTGAGTTTTTGCTATACACATATAAGGAAAATTAATGTCCCCCGGGGCAGGGCCAATTTTGACCCTATGGCTTTTATTTGAACAAACTTTGAAGACACTTACTGGAAGATGTTTCGTGCTTAATATCTAAACTCTAGCTATTTGGGTTTTTTCAAAGAAGACTTTTTTAAAAAGCTTTTGCAATACACATATAAGGAAAATCAATGACCCCCGGGCAGGGCCAATTTTAACCCCATGGCTCTTATTTGAACAAATTTGGTAGACACCCATCAGAACATCTTTCATGCTAAGTATCTTAGCTCTAGCTCTAGCTCTTTGGGTTCTATAAAAGAAGTTTTTTTAAGTTTTTACTATATGCATATAGGGAAAATCAATGGCGGGGCCAATTTTGATCCCAGGGCTTTTATCTGAACAAACTTGATAAACACTCATTAGAAGATGTTTCATGCTAAATATCTTAGCTCTAGCTCTTTGTGTTCTTTAAAAGAAGATTTTATAAGTTTTTGCTATATGCATATAGGGAAAATCAATGACCCCCTGGGGCGGGGCCAATTTTGATCCCAGGGCTTTTATTTGAACAAACTTGATAGACACTCATTAGAAGATGTTTCATGCTAAATATCTTAGCTCTAGCTCTTTGTGTTCTTTAAAAGAAGATTTTATAAGTTTTTACTATATGCATATAGGGAAAATCAATGACCCTCTGGGGCTGGGCCAATTTTGACCCCAGGGCTTTTATTTGAACAAACTTGGTAGACACCCATTAGAAGATGTTTCATGCTAAATATCTTAGCTCTAGCTCTTTGGGTTCTTTAAAAGAAGATTTTTTAAGTTTTTACTATATGCATATAGGGAAAATCAATGACCCCCTGGGCGGGGCCAATTTTGACCCCAGGGCTTTTATTTGAATAAACTTGATAGACACTAGAAGATGTTTCATGCCAAATATCTAAGCTCTACCTCTTTGGGTTTTTTAAAAGAAGATATTTTAAGTTTTTTCTATCGGTTGCCATGGCAACCAGAGTTCTGCATGGAATTAAATTCTTTGAACAATTTTTAAAGGTGACCACCAAAGGAACATTCCTGTGAAGTTTGGATGAAATTGGCTCAGCGGTTTATGAGGAGATGTCATTTAAAGTAAAAGTTTACGGACGACGGACGACGGACGGACGACGGACGGACGGACGGATGCCGGACGAAAAGCGATCACAAAAGCTCACCCTGTCACTTTGTGACAGGTGAGCTAAAAAGGTCTAATGTGTTCATACCGATTATATAATTATTTTAAAGGTACATTTTGCCTTTAACAAATAGATTTTTATTTCTTGAGAAAGGGCAAATATGAATTTTATAATGTTAAAATAAATAGATGCTCCTTATTTGAAGAAAGTAGTGATCAATGTGAACATATTTGTAATAAAAGTATCAAAATGTAAACAAAGTAATATTTTGACTGCCATACAAACTACTAATTCGCTGTAACTTTACTTAATGGCAAAAGCAACAGATGAAAAAGATACTTTAGGTAATTGACCAATGAGTATCTTTTTAGGAACTATAAAAGTACACCAAAATATAAAAAACGTTTTGAGGAATAAAAATAAAAGCATATCTAACACATAATGGTCCCCTAACTATTTATATAATTAATAACAACAATAAATAGCATGAGAGAAACACACGACAACGCCGAAACAAGTTTAAATTTTGTTTAAAACCTACTAGTTTCGGGTATTCACTACCCGTTTTTCAAGGTAAAGATTTCTAGAAATTTGTCTCTAAAGTATACAAAATCAGCGTTACGCTATTTAATTGTTTCTATATTTATGACAATATTTATATAATTATATCCTTCATTTCACTGTGTAGAATGCATGATATTTATACTGTTTAAAATAGAAAATACTGCGCAAATGAAAGAAAAAACAAACAAACAAAAACATCTAACTTTCTGATTTAACAGACAACAAAAAACAAGCAGTCGAACAAATGCACGCATTGACCTTTGAGAATCTCGTCAAACAGAGAAGAAATAAAAACGATTAGTTCTAATGAAAGAGAGATCAATATGAATTGAGGCTAATTAGATAAAAAGAATCCAAAGTGAACAAATTGCCGGACTTTATAAATGGCTTTGTTAAAGTATCCCTGTAATGATGATTAAAACCGACTCAAGTTACACCATTACACAGCTTTCTTTGAAAAATGTGAGTGAAATATGATTTCGAAAGATTTATTGGGAACATGTAGCATATTATTGTAATATGTGGCCATACTGAGATTTTAAAACTTCCAAAGTTACCTTTTTGTTTTGTATTACCAATATACAAAATCTTATAATAAATAATTATATATAAAAAAAATACAAACATTTCCCCCATTTGAATTGAAAACAACATGATCACCTGAGTAGTGAATACCATTGGACAAAATGACAGTGCCCACTATTGTCAGAAATAAATCTGACAGCTGTCTGCAAAAATGTCCGAGAATTCACTTCAATATTGTCATGGTTTCCTTTTAGATCATCGATTTTATCATCTTTATTTGTTGAGGATTAAATAACGCTTAAACCGGTGCTAGGGTGCATGAAAGATGTTGCATCTTCTCCTGAACAGTTACAATCAAACAATAAAGACAACAAGAAAATGATGTAAAAGTAAGTCAGTCCTATTTTCAGTAGACTTGAACGTAAGTTTAAGACGTAGGTCAATAGTAAGGTTAATGCCACATAAAACTCAAAGAAAATGCGCGCTAATAATGTTGCGACAACAGCAGCTTCCAGTAAAGTTTCAATGAGACCGATTAGTTGTGAGTTAATATTTTAAAAGTTTCTGAGGTGGAGGGCGGGTCATCTTTTCAGTTTACTAACCTTTTTCTATATAACATTGCCCAGAGATCATTATCATTTGGTTCGTTAAATAGGCAATAAATTACCCATTGATTGGCTTAATACATTATATAATAGTATGTCGTAAGCTCAGTTAAACAATAATGCTTAAACTACGTAATAAATATCGTTTTAGGCAAATGATAACACTTAAAGAATTAACCTTATTTTAATACGAAAGCAACCGGATGGCTTTCAAATAATGTTTTTTTTTTCTGGCATGTAGGTCTGAAAGTCGATGAATTCCCCAGTGACTATCTAAATACCCCATGCAAAAGTATGTCAACAGCTCAGTAAAACTATTACGCCACAATTAGATAATAGATGTCGTCGTAGGTAATGCTAATACAAAAGAGGTCATGCCTTAATTTAGACTGAAACAGTGCTCTCAAAGTTTTGCCCTGTCCTATTTGATGTCCTGCCGGGCTCCTTGCCAGTGGTCCTGTGTTGGGGGATGCGTTCATTGAATGCCTCCCTTCCTTGTTGACCTTGTTTTTCATATTTTATTCATTTTATTGAAATATGTTGATCATTCATTTTTTTCTGATGTAACGTGAAGAGACTGACTGACCCGTAACTTTTGTTACTTTACACAATATGTAGTAAATATAAATGGTTGGTTACCCTTACGTGTGCAGGTCATGTTTGGTCCCACCCATCCAGTTATACCCCCGCCCACACACCACGCCCTCACAACAGCGTCGCTGTTTAAAGTAAATTCCGGTTCGCATTTGTATTGTAGCATTGTCCCAAGTTTAAACTTGCGCTGATCTGGCGATCCGTCATGGACTGCGTTGTAGATACTGGGTGGCGACGAACACTCTACCTTTTCTGCAATAAATGAAATAAGCATTGTTATAATATTATTTCTCCCAAAACAAACAATTATTATTATTATTATTATTATTACTGATATTTTTATTATTATTATTATTTTTATTATTATTATTATTATTATTACTGTTATTATTATTATCAGTATTATCATTATTATTATTATTATTATGTTTTCGCTTCAGAAGAATAAATACCATTTGATCAAATTCATTTAAACTTACTCGGTATTAACAAAACATGCCCTAAAATGCTTTGTCTTGATATTTAAAACAATGAGCAAAGGGTTATTCGAAACTAAAAAAATATAGCTTAAATATTTAAAGAATTAAATACATTAAATCTATGTTATATACTGTATTGTACATTTTACTCACCCATATTATGGTCAACAAAACACTGTGGTATAGAACCACTCCATGTTTCATCACCTTGGCACACCCTTGCCTGGTCCCCGCGGAGTTTATAACCATCTTCACAATAATACTGAGCTATAGCACCAAAACGGTTATTAGGCTTAATATCCACCCGCCCATGTGGAATATTAGCCAATGGTTTACATTCTTGGTCTAAAAATAGATCGGCACTTGTTAAACATTACATATAATATTTATTAAAGAAATAAATTTGAGGTCTGTATCTCAGGGAATGAGGAAACAATGTCTAAAATAACACTGGCATTTTTATATATATATGTTTTTCATTATATATATACTAGTACATGTAAAAAGCAGAAAAAACATTTAAAAATATTTAAAATGACTTAGAACTATAGAGTAAAACATGAAACATTTATTTAAAAAAAATATACAACGGCACAAACAAAGCTCGTTTCAAAGCGTACTTTATTAGAAATGTGGTTATTTCTTTAAAAATCTATTTTCTGGAGGTTTATATCTTATAATTACAATATTAACTTTTAATGAAATATCTTATTTTTTTTATAGTAATTTTGATATTTCTTACTTAGCTTTATACAGCTCATTCCACAAATTCCATCGCACTGACATTTTTTCTTGTTCGACCGACATTCACGATTGTGTTGGCATGCTTTGCGACACTCTCGCCCCGTGGGTAATGGATCTTGTCGTTCCTGGCACGCCCCTTCAACTGCTGTAATTAGAAAGAATACAAAAAATAACTAATTTACCATCTTTTGATATTCTAATGTACACGGAGGACTAGTTACAACCTTCGCAGATTATCAAATATAATTTTGTGCATGCGCAAATAATCTGATCTGGAAAAGTTTATTTAAAGGCTATTTAACATTGAACCTAGGCTAAATTGTGTTCCATGATTAATTCTCTATCGTTTATATCTGAGAATGATGCACAATCAATAGCAATTAATGCAATCCTAACAATGCTTGTTCAGTTAATTGAACACTATCCTGTTGGTTTGCTAATAAATTTTGTTACATTATAGACATCTCCATAAATGATATTAATAGAGGGAAAAAATAACTGGTTGTCTAATGTGAAATCATTTTAGAAAATGCAGGTTTATCATATGTATGGTATAATCTAATTTTCATAACCTTAAAAATGTACATTTATGTTATTGACCAATTCATCCAGTCATGGTATCATAATGTAACAACTAGCCCGAGTCTAGGCACAAATAGACTTTTAAGACGTCATTTGATTACTCACTGTATCTTGATATAATGCCAAAGAAATTAAGGATTGATTTTGCAAAACGTAGAATAGAAATTGGACTGTCTATAATGCTTATAATAATATACGTAAACAGTACTTAAAGAAATATAATTATAATAGACCTAGTGCCCATAAATGCGTTGAATTAATGCAGAATACCAACAGCAACATTCAACTTAAATTATGTAAATATATATATGAAGAGTTTGAAATACGTCAGGGTATTGTTCATATCTTATCTGGATAAGCTCATTGCAGTAGCTTTATTTTAGAATAAAATTGATATACAAATTGTCCATGTTATGCTTCAATAATTTCATGAAACATTTGACTTATTTTGGCAGTAATTTAGCAGTAAGTCATAAAATATACGTTCAACCTATAGCTACTTGTTTTCTAGCTTCCATTTTCTCTCTTGTTTTGACTATGTGTATCATATTTTTTCTGCTAATATATTGTCTATAAAATTTCATCATGTTGACAAGTTATATTGTATCATTGTATATGTAATAGAAAGAGCACCGAAACACGAGGCTATCTGATTTGTACGAGGGGCGTAGCCCCCGAGTATTAATCAGATTGCCGCGTGTTTTGGTGATCTTTCTCTTTTGTATCATAGTCAAACATAAAAGCACGTTCCCTGTTGTCACAATATGAAACCCCGGCAAAAATGAACCAATGAACGAACATCTGAAGATGACATTTCTGTCGCTTTCCCTTTCTCTGCCGTCACAATATGTAAACCCCAGCAAAAATGAGCCAATCAATGGGCATGCTCTGGAGTGCGGGTAACTAATACCCGCACTCCAGTTAACGCACTGTGCATGTATATGTATACGATTTAACCCCGACACATTTTCAACAGAAAGGTCTCCAAACTATGATACAAATGTGTTGTGTAGCAAGAAACGTCATGTTTACCCTATTAAATAAAATATTTTGAACTTTGAATCTTGAATATATAATGTAAACATAACGTTTTCATAAATTTGGATACTATTTATTGGCCGTCACTGTATATTATCTTTCTTGACCTAAATCACTCAGACAAATATCAAATGTTTTGATATTATACATATAGATTTTTCTATATAAAACAACAGTGTTACTGATAATTTGGTTATTATACTATAAAAAGAGAGGGGCAAATATTCCGACGGCGTTATCAAAAATGAATTGACCCATGTTCATAAAGATATAGCAAGTGTCAGGATCAATTCCAGAACATAAAAAATCTCCATTGTTTTTCCTCATAGATTTAATATTCAATGTTAGCTAGTTAAAAGAGAATTTAAAGTAGCAAGTATGTGGAACTTCAGAATAAAATTATTATTACTTTACATGATATTGACATTTCAAAATTTAAAAAATTGATCCAAATATTGATCTTTATCTTTAATATTGATCTTTATCTTAAAATTGAGAATTATTCTTGTAACTGTTTTATCATTATTCCTCAATTGTAGCCCAAAACAGGATTATGTCTTTGCGTAACAGCATTTATAATACATTTTAGTGATGTACCATTTAATTTCAGTCTCATACGATCAAGTGTTAAAAGCAATGCAAATAGGATCATAGGATCATTTCAGGTTTTCGTAGTAAATACGAGATCATGTTATTGTGGATAATTGTAGCTTAGAAATTCAGCTTATTTACAGGGGGCAGGGCGTTATACATTCTTCTACAAAGTCTTAAATATTTATGACAGATTAAATCCTAAATGAGGAGTCGACTGAAAACGATATGTACAAAAAAATCAAAGTGGTGTAACAAGCGACAAAGATAAATGTATGCAAATATATAGCTATTTTTCATTACAAACAGAACACATTCTTGTTGTTATTGTTTTGTCTAATAAATTCACGAAAATACGAGATAATTGCTCCATTGATCGACTTCCAGAAACTGCAGCCTTCTCTCTCGGTGAGTAATCCAAAATAATTTGTGATGTTACACGTAATTATTCAAATCGTGTCCGGGACATTAATGAAAAACGATCTAGTTTTTATGTTGCTATCGTTTACAAACGTTTATTTGTCTGAATAGATGAATTGATAAAAACTCAATGGCAATTTGTTTGTAATACAGTTTGAAATGATTTGCATTCAACAAATTTTAGAGGGCTTATTTACCACAGTGAGTATCTATGGAAACAGACATAAAGTTCCCTTATATAACGTTTTAATTGTTATTTATGTGGTTTTCCTACCAACAGCAAATAACTATGTAAATGTTTAACTTTGACTTTAGTTAAAAAATTAATGAATGATTACACATTCAAATTATTCGGGAAATGTAACTTAGTATGGAGTGCTAGCGTAACAATGCTATCTTAAGGTAGTTGTTTCTGAAATGTTACTTTATTATTGTGATGAAATGATATAAATATTCGGGTTTAATTTACATTCGTATTCACCATATGAAATGAAATTGAACAACAATAAATGTTAATTTGATGTATATGTCCTATCATGAATGTATTTAAATAATTAAAAAACGTGCGTTTTCGAGTTCAAATCCCTGGACACTTTTCTAAGCAATATATTTTAAATATTAAAAAAGAGCTGTGATGACAATTTTTTTTTGGATAAACATATGTATTTTAAACCACAATGTTACCTGTATTTATTAACATGTACTCATATATTGTTTTAAGTTTAGTCAGCCTGAATAATTGATAAAGAGAATACTAGAAGTAACAATAATAACAACAACATATGCTACACAAAAACAATTTCTGAAATTGACAATTTGCAATATATTTTGTCGGATAACGTTAATAACATTACAATTTCATCAATCAGTCTTCATTGTGTCATGATAACTATTTATCAGATAACTAATTAGAAGTTGAACCTACTTCACAATATAGCTTCTTTGAACGCATTAATATAAAATGAGAGCTTTACGACTGACATCTAGTAATACAATATTTACGAGATAGTTATTAAAATGTTCTTAGCAAGCAATTGTTGTTTGCGACAGAACATATCCATATTTTATCGTTTATTTTACACCTTATAAATGTAACAAATGAACTTCCAGAACCTTCAGTCTTTCCATCATTTGATCTCAGATTAAATAAAAACGTTATTGGACCTGAATCTTACCAAGTTAAAATTCACCAGTTCCAAAACTTAATATGAAATCATTAGTGTTCTTTAAAAAAGTTCATACGAAGAAACAATATTTAAGTTCATATTAGTTATAAGAATTTAAAATAATTATTCCCTAAAATTTACAGCATTTAACAATAATTCAAAAGAAACCATTGTAGCTCTTCATAAAAAATCTTGTTTGATTCGTACTTCAATTCTGATACATTATTTACATATATGTCACATCAACTGACAGCTTGATGTTGGTCTAGAAGAGGAACTTCCGCTCTCTTATTCTGCTTAATAAAATTACTATTAACTGTTTGTGAACCAATATTGATTTTGCATGATATTGTAACTCAGAGTATATTTTTGCTGTACCTCAATCTTATTTGCTCGAGTAGTTATGTCAAATAGAATACAATAATACTTGTTGGAGGTGCGAAGCGCTTTCTTGCTGGTATTACAAGAATAATGTCCGACCATTTATTTCAACTAAATCAACTTATAATAATTCTGACATTTCTGTGTGGTTATTACATTAGAATAAACAACCATGGTTAATTTTATATAAAGTTTAACAATTTACAAATGTCTACAAATGAAAGTTTCTGGCATTTTTCTTTTCTGATAAACAGGTTGACATTTAAATGTTTTCAATTGTTACTTTAACTAATTTTATGTTCAATAAACTATATCTAGTAATTCCAATTTTTAAAAAAGGAAAAAAAAGTATTTCCATACTAACTGAGCTTCATTCTAGTGTCACCGATTCTCACACTTATGCAACAATTTAGAAGCAGGAAAGTGTTAAAACTAGTTTTTCCCTAAATAAATGTACGTTTTTTTTTAAAAAAACTTCCATTGAATTCTATATATTAAATAAAAAAAAATGCGATAATCTAAGATATAAAGACATTAAAGGCATACAGCAGGCTACAATTTATCACTCCAAACGAAATATAAGATAACGTTACGTAATTCGAAATATTTTGTAAACAAGATAAAAGTGTATTATGACTTACCTGAATCATATCCTAAATTTATCCACAAAACTACGCAATATATAAGTACGCACTGTTTTCCTGTAACCATTTTTTCAAGTTTGTATACTAGTACTTCGATTTAGTCCGACATTAAATGTACACTATTAAAAGTATGGTATAAAATATAGCATTTTTCCTGAATATTAAGCAATACACACTTTATCACAAATATGATAACATCAACGCGTGCTGTTTCTCACAAGTTGCACTACATCTCTCAGGTGTACGAGAATTTAATCACACAGCCAATTACTTGTGTGATATTATGCTATTTATATCGAAACTACTTGTATGAAATGATTTCTCCCGTCTATTTATAGTTTGGAATCTCAGATCAAGAAATTAAATTCCCAATAAATAACTGATGCTATCTCGATATCATCACTGCACATCTTATTCGAACATTCGCTAAACAGCAAATGATTTCAGTAAAAAATCAGTGAAATGAATCACATCCTAGAATTTCATATGCGTGAATAACGAGACATGTTAGAAAAATGCCATTTTTACTTGTAACAATCCGAATGCAAAAGACATGATCATTTCCACCGAAAGATCATTCAAATTACGGTTTAGTATCAAATTAATAAAATATTTTTATAGCTGTGCACCATCAGCTAATTATTTTGCTTGTGATCATGTCCAAATTGACATTTTGACATCAGTCGTTTTGATAGTTTTCGAAATGATTGAAAGATTGAAGCACAAAGCGATGTTATCCTGTATGATTGTAGAAGAAAATTTCCCATTCTTTAAAATCAGGCAATAACTCCTAAAGACTGCTATCGTTTGAAGGAATACATAACTATGCTTGGTGAGCTTAGTAATTTTTATATTTATTGCAGTAAACGCAAACAGACTGAGTATTAGAACTAACGAGTAAATGAAGTAAAAATATGAATTTTGTTTATCACGCTTTGTCCAGCATCTTTGTTCGAGAAAACTTAGCATTAATAGACAAAAATTCTGTTTTTGTTTTTGCTAAACTATAAGTAATGCCCAATGAGTTAAGATTTATTAGATAAAATTTCAACGAGATTTAAATAAAATCCAAATCTGATGTAGCAGCTGCACAGATGCAAATGACATGAAGTGAAAGGTTTTTGCTAGGGCGGTCATCAATCCTTGATACCGTTTAAAGATTACAAAAATAACAATATATAAATACCTCTAATTTAATAACACAAGTATTTGCTTTGAAAACTTCGAAAGCATTTTAGTTTTATGAAGCGTTAATCGTTACATTTATTAATTAATTCCATAATTTATCGGAATTCAATGCGATAAATAAACTAAAATAACTAAAATACTTAATTATTTACAATCGCCATGATCGTGAAATATTCTACACATTTTGATCACTTTTATATTTCGTTTACGCGCCCAATTTAATTTCCTACGATAATTTTTGATCAAATGATACTATTTAATATTGTAGTGGTAATATAGATGAATTCAAAGTAATATTCAAAAACTGATATAAAATAATCTAGAAATACCACTATTTGAATTTTTTTTTGAAATCATACCTACAAAAAAATTTAGGTTGATTTTTGTTGTAATGATTTAAAATTCCTTTAAACGTTAGCCTTACCGTATGCGAATTAACATTGCAAAAACATGCACTTATTGATAAAGATGATAGTTGTTGTCCCTACTACTTATAAATTATTGCGATATATTTCAACTAACGTTACTGATGAGAAAGAAATATCTATAATAGGTTATAAATTCAATACTGACTAAACTATATCATTATTGATGAATCGAGATTTGTTTCATCTATAATTTAATTTCTTATACATGCAATCTAAACTGACACCATTAAGGTCTGTGTTGGTCTACAGGGGAAATATATCTCTTTCTACACAATGAAATAACTATTTACTGTTTGTGCATAATTATTGATTTGGCTTAATAGTGTAATTTAGAAGTAGATGTCTTTTTGCTGAGCCATTTATTATTTACATTAAGTACTTATGGTATGATACAAGATTGAAGGAAGACGTGGATTCAATTCATGCAAAAAAGGTAAAACAAAATATATATATACATAAAAACATGATGCTATTTGAAATTGTGAGGTGGTGTGCGAATATAGTTAGATATTACCTTCATGTATTGAATACATAGATGCCGTACTTTTCCTTTCCATTCACTTTATAGAAGAAGAAATCAAACAATTTAAAAATAGGAAACAAAGGGAAACAATACACAAATGGTCTTTTTTAAATGATAAATAATTTCTTTGAAATTTCATTCATTGTCGTGAGAAACACGTCAATTTTTTTAATTATTATGACCGCCTAATCTCCTTCGAATATTGATTCATTTTAAATTGTCTAATGATACAAATTGAATAGAGGAAAAAAGACTCTTTAAAGAGCGCCCAGGAAAGGCAAAATTGAAAATGTTGAAGGTTTGGTTTGATTGAAAAGAAAGTTGCAATTTTTGATTCTTTAGCGGGCAAAGGTTTCTACTTTAAACATACTGTTCCATGATTAAATTCCTATCGTTTATATCTGAGAATAATGTACAATCAAAAGCAATTAATGTAATCCCGATAATGCTTGCCCAATAATTTAAATACTCTCCTGTTTGATTTGCTAATCCATTCTATTACATTATAGACATATCTTTTATCTGAACCTAATGTTTTCATAAATATGGATAATAATTATTGGACGTTTATATATTTCTTTTCTTGATCTAAATCACTCGGGCAATATCAAATGTTATAGATGAAGATTTTCTAAATAAAACATCAGTGTAATTTATAACTGGGATATTTTACTATAAATCTGCAGGGAAACTTAATCCCAATGGCAATTTGTATAATAAGCTGGTCCCTTGTTCAAGTTCAGGATAAAAACAGTAAAGAACATCTTTATTGTTTATCCTCATAGATCATATATTCATTATTAACTAGTTCAAATTAGACATGAATAAGCAGATATATGAAATTTTAGAATAAAATTATTATTACTTTACATGATATTGGCATTTTACAATTGATCCAAATATTGATCTTTATCTTAATTATTCTTGAAATTGTATTATAAATACTCCATTAGAGTTGTTTCTTTGCAGAGTCAGCATTTATTGTTCATTCTGTTGATGTACCATTTAATTTCAACCTAATACGATAGGATAAATAATCATGATCAGATTCAAGATTTAAAAGGGAAAAATAAGAATTCTCCATTGCCTGTCGTAATAGATTCAATATTCAATATTAACTTGTTAAAATTAGACATGAAGACAAATGCCATGCAATTTTATAAGAAACCTTTTATTATTTTACATAATATGGACATTTTACAACTGATCAATATTTACCTTTATCTATTCTTGTAGTTATACAATTATTCCTCATTTTTAGGTAAGATAAAGTTGTTTTGTTTTGCAAATCAGCATTTATTTTACATAATGTTGATGGATCATTTAATTCTAGTCTAAAATGATCAAATTTTGTTGAATTAAAAAAAAAACATAAAAAAACATATGGATCATGTTTTCTTCATAAATACGATGCCAGGTTATTGTGATTAAATGTTGCTGGTACATAAAGCTTTGTACAGGAAGTTTGGCATTCTTCTCCAAAACCCTAGATATGTATGATAGATTAACTCCTAAATGAGGAGTCGAGTGAAATTAATATGTACAAATAATGAATAATCAAAATTGTTTCATAAACTACAAAAGATAAATACTTGCAAATATTTCTATTTTCACCTCATTATAAAAAGTAAGATTTTGGCAATATATGCTTGTTGTTATTGTTTTGTCTAATAAATTCACGAGAATAGCAAGATAATTGCTCCATTGATTTACATAGATAAACTGCAGCCTTCTCTCTCGGTGAATAATCCAAAATAATTTGTGATGTTACAAGTAATTATTCAAATCGTGTTTGGGACATTAATAAAAAGGATCTAGTTTTAAGATGATATCGTTTTCAAACGTTTATTTGTCTGAATAGATGAATAGATAAATACTCAATGGCAATTTTTTTTGTAATACAGTTTGAAATGATTTGCATTCAACAAATTTTAGAGGGCTTATTTACCACAGTAAGTATCTATGGAAACAGAAAGAAAATTCCCTTATATAACATTTTAATTGTTATTTATGTGGTCTTCCTACCAACAGCAAACAACTATGTAAATGTTTAACTTTGACTTTAGTTAAAAAATTAATGAATTATTACACATGTAAATTATTCGGTAAATGTAACTTGAAATTTAGTGTGGAGTGGTAGCGTAACAGTGCTATCTTAGGGTAGTTGTTCCCTAAATGTTACTTGCGCATTGTGACGAGATGATATAAATATTCGGTTTAATTTACATTCGCATTCACCATATGAAATGAAATTGAACTACATAAAATGTTAATATTCTGTATATATTATAATATGAATGTGTTTAATAATTACGAAACGTGCGTTTTCGAGTTCAAACCCCGAAGACATTTGTGGATATGTGATTACAAATTTTTAGTATGATAAACATATGTCATTTTTAAACCACAATGTTACCTGTATTTATTTACCTGTACTCATATATTGTTTTAAGTTTAGTCAGCCTGAAGAATTCATGTAGAGAATACTCGAAGAAATAATAATAACATATGTTGAACAAACACAATTTCTAAAATTTACAATGAGCAACATTTTCTGTCGGATAACGTTAATAACATTACAATTCCATCAATCAGTCTTCATCGCGTCATGGTAACTAGGTATCAGATAAGTAATTAGCAGTTGAACCTACTTCACAATATAGCTGTTTTGAAGGCATTACATATAAATGTATCTGGAAATATCCTATTAACGCAATAGTTATTGAAATAGCAAGCCATTGTTAGTTTGCGACATAGCATATCCATATTTGATCATTTATATCACACCTTTTAAAATGTAATCAATGACATTCCAGAAATTCCAGCGTTTGCATCATCATTTGATCTCAGAATTAAAAAAAACGTTATTGGACCAGAATCTTACCAAGTTAAAATTCACCAGTTCCAAAACTTAATATGAAATCATTAGTGTTCTTTAAAAAAGTTCATATGAAGAAACAATAATTAAGTTCATATCAGTTATAAGAATTTAAAAGAAGGTATTCCCTAAAATGTACAGCAATTAACAACAATTCTAAAGAAACCATTGTAGCTCTTCATAAAAAATCTTATTTGATTCGTACTTCAATTCTGATACATTATTTACATATATGTCACATCAACTGACAGCTT